>NC_134128.1:20665000-20965000 GCF_040939455.1 Microcebus murinus
TTTTGCTCTTTGCCATTCGAGAACACATTAAAAAGACCGAGTCTATAAGACAGGATAGAGCCCTCACCAGGAACTGAATCACGTGGCACCTTGGTCTTAGACTTCTCAGTCTCCAGACGTAAGAAATACACTTCCTTTGTTTATGTCACTCAGACTGTGTTATTTTGTTACAGCAGCCCAAGCACACTAAGACTGTCTTCAAGCAAATGATTCAGAAGTCCACGATATTTTTCTCTGTCAGATGTGTGGTGCTTGCAAATGAAAAGCATTTTGGATTTTAGCTCATTATCCCTAATACATTTTTAAAAACTTATTTAGAAGTTCAATTGCATTTTTTAAATTTAAGGCTATGTTCACGTTTCTCCTGAGGCAGCGAATGCCACTGGTGAGGGTCTGAAAGTACTCCGGCCAATACAAAAAATATGGAAAAGTCCAGCTGAAAAATATACATTTTCATATGGCAATTTGTGCAATATAGAGTTTGATGACAGAGAAAGATAAATTTTATGAGTATTAATAAACAGGAACTTTTTGAAAGCCTCCAACATGAATCATATGGCTTAGTAGGGATGAGATATTTTAGAGGCTTTCTCTTGCAAGATCTCACTCAATCTTACCCCATTATAGAACAGACAACATCATTGTGCAGACAGGGAAAGTGATACTCAGAGAAGGCTGAGAATCCTCTGCCAGGTCAGAGAACTAGTAAGTGAGTAGTAAGTAGCACCACCATCAATGCCTTCCTCATATGGATCATTCGTTTTAGAATCTCTAAATGTGATCATGCACTGTCTCTCACTGCAGTTGCCATGTTTTCTCTTTGTCGTTCTTGATTCTTAATAGAAGTTATGAGTTTGTTTTTTAATAGTTGAGATCATATCTGATAAGACCAGTTTTGTTTTGATCCCCTATAACAGTGAGAGTCAAAAGAGTTTTTATTGACATAACTTACTATAGTTTTTATACTCAGGCCAGAGAAAGGTATTTTTGGTGTCAGAATGAATCCTGATCTGGCACATGGAAGCTCTGCAGACTCAATAATTATTTATCTATTTATGTCTACAGTATTAACTACTGCATCTATGTGCATATAAAATTCCTGAAGGAATGTGTATTCTAAGGTAAAATTCATAATGGTAATGTTGAAATGAAAAGTAGCGTGTAAAATCTCTGACCATAATTATTTTAAAAATTTTATTAGTTCAGGTCAAAATTTCAGAAATAAAGTCACAGTTAAACTTTGCATAGAAAAATTAACTTTAATTTGTACTAAAGCTTAGATAGTTAAGTGTAAATAATTTCTATAAGGAAGAGCAGAGCAAACCAAACTAAAAGTATCACTTATATGCTAACATATTTTCGTTATCCCAAAATAATTAGCAGGGATAGAAGAATTAATTTAACCTTTTACAGATCACTATTGTAACATAAAGATGACATGACTCATCTAGAAGGAAATTGACTTTGCTCAATTTTTTGGCAAATGAGGTGGGGAGAAGGTGCAATCTACTTTATGTAAGAAGAGAGGCTTGAAAAAAGAAAAGGTGGGGGAATTTCCAAACTTAATACATGCTATGGTAATGAGTATCAGGAATAGCAGAGAAAAAGGTAATAATAGTAAAGGTGTCATTTGCATCCATGAAAAGAAGATTATAACATTTTATTACTAGGATATTCTATACCAAAACCTCCAGAAGCATTGACTGTCACATCTTTGAAAGCCTCAAGAAAGTATATTTCATATGTGCATAAATCCATATACTCATAGTCACACTTTCATTGTGCTTGGGATGCATCTTTTGATATTGTAATGATGAAATATCTCTCTTGAGGAAAATGAAAAGGTAAAGCCAATACTTTTTTAAAAGATTAAAAAGAGAAACATTGTTACTGTTCTCATAGTAAGTAAGATGTCCTCTTTATCTGGACACATTAATATTCTAAAGGCAAATGGATATTTCTCAATAAAGAAATACGGAATCTTAAAATTTTTGAAGTGTTCAGGAGAAATAAAGTGACAAAAATAAAGATATCTGAAGTTACTACATTTCCTGGATTTATTATACAGTGTAACTAGATAGCAAAGAGTTTAAAGTAGAAGAAAATTAGGCCTTTGTACCTCTCAATTTTATCATGGCTTCTTAAGAATACTTTAAATCACAACTGTTTTATATCTTAGATCCCTCAACTAAACATATTAATGTATATACTGAACAATCTTTAAGCTCTCTTCATGTTCTTTATTATAAAAGTGTAGTACAATAATTTGAAGTATATCTTAGGCACGTTTGAAAATCATATTAAAAACTCTCAATGAATAGAGAAATGTGTCCCTCTGTTAAGATGCAGGTGAAATTTGTAAGCTAGTTTAGGCATGTTCCTTCCTAATTTCTTCCAAAGGAACACATTTGGATTTTACAAAATATTTTAAAATATTTTTATGGATTTTTCCTTTATGAGTAGAATTATTTTCCAATAAAAATGTGAAGGAGATGGTAAACCATGGCTATCAATTTCTCTCTGAATACAATCTTTAATTATGCCTTGCTGTCAGCTCATCCTTAATAAGACAGAGGTTAACTTGTTAAGCTTGGGATGGAACCCAAAATAGAAATTAATGTTTTAATGCAGTTAGAGGTTGCAGATATTTTTTGGCTGGGGATAAAGAAAAGATTGATTCCTCCTCCAAAATTATAATATCTTATAATTTAACTAGGTCACTAATCACACCAGGTCCCTTAAAAGGTTGGGTAAATAAGCTCGGTTTACTTCTTCCTAGATAATTAATTCAAAGCTACTCTTAGAAAAGTTAATGGATCTAGAATATCAAAAACTAACAGAAATATTCCTTAAAATATTAGAAGTTAGACTTCCTTAGCTTATTATGTGTTCCAAATTAATTACTGAAATAATTTCATCTTGTACATTATGAAAGAACATGGGATATATATCTCTTTTTGTCTATTTTTTTTAAAAAAAATACTAAATAGCTAAATACAGGAAAGAATGTTAAGTGCTTAGTACTAGTACACACTCTTTCCAGATTTAACAAATGAAAACATTTCTCCCCATCTGTTGATTTCTTTTTTCTCTAAGAAATCAAGTAGTAAAATACCCAATTTAAGCATTGCCGTCCATACTATTTCATCTCTCCCAGATGTAGCCATGGTATTGAAGTTGATGTTTATCTTTTCTGTTTTTATACTTTTGCTTCACATGTATACATACATAATTTAGTCTTTTGATTTGTTTCAAAAATTAAAACAATGAAGTTCATACTATACGAATGATTTTACAACTGGCTTTTTATTTAATATAGCATTTTGTATATGTATACATGTTGACTAATGTATACATGATTCATTAATTCTAACTACTTTATCACATTGTAAGATTATACTACAACTTTTATTCCTTCTCGATTGATATAATTTGATGATTTTCTGTAGGTTTTCTTGGTTATAAATAGTAATGCTACAAACGTAATAGCACATTTCTCATTGTGTGGATGTAAAAATAGTTCTTCAGGATGTAGACCTGACATCATACATATCATTTTGGGGGATGAGAACATTTAAAATGTTTTTTTTTTATTTTTTAGCAATGTTCAAGTATACAGTACATTATTGTTAACTATAGTCATCATGTTGCATAATAAATCTCCAGAACTTATTCCTTTCTAATGAAACTTTGTACCCTCTAACCAACGTCTCCTCAATTGCCTTCCCAATGGCAACCACCATTCTGCTTCTATTAGTTCAATCATTTTGGATTCCACAAATAAGTGAGGTCATGAAGTATTTGTTTTTTTTTCTGTGCTGGGCTTATTTGACTTAATATAATGTCCTCCAGGTTCATCCACATTGTTACAAATGGCAGAATTTCTTTCTTTTTTAAGGCTGTGATTATTTTTATAATTTGTATCTTTAGACAGTAAGTTTAACATTTATATCAATCAATTAAATGTAAGCATAAATTTACATATTGGCCATTTGTTTTCCTTCTCCTCAGAATTGCTTATTCATGTCATTTTTATCGTTTCTTAAATTAGATTTTTGAGTTTTTTCTTACTGATTTATAGGATTTCTTTATACAATCTGAATACCATTCCTTTGTAACATGTGTTGTAATTTTATTCTTCAATATTGCAATCTGTGCTTAAACCACATTTATGGTAACTATATTACTTTTTAACTTATTACTATACCAAAACCTCACATAGATTTGTGAAAACAGGTAAAACATTAATTTGATGAAAATGTGAAATAACAAAATAAGAAAATCCTTGAAAGACAAGAAAAGAGGGGAAATGGAATATAAAATATGAGGAAGATAGAAAATAGTAATACAGTAGCTAGAAAATCACATATACACATATTTAGTATAATAGACTAAATATAATAATTAAATAGCAAAGATTTTCAAGCTAGATTGAAACAAAAGCTGTTTACAGCTTATGAGAGACAAACTTAAATGATCGGGATGCACAAAGGTTAAAAATAAAGAATAAAAAGATATAAAATGCAAATGCAAACCAAAAGGAATATGGTATATACTAATGTTAAACTAAGTAGGCTTTCAGCCCCAAACTCTTACTAGAGATAGAGGCACTTCATAATCGTTATTATTATTATATTAACAATTATAATACAATAGAAACACAAATTTGTAATGCATATACACTAATTACATAGCCTATATAAAGAAGAACTAAAACCAAAAGAAGTAGTAGACAAAGCCATAATCTATCTACATCTTTATATAGGGGTTGAATATCATCAAATGATTTTTCTGCATTTTAGAAATTATTATATATGTTTTATCACTTATTTATGGTAACTTAGATTGATTTATGAATATTTCAGTGAGCTTGCATTCCAAGAATATGCCCACATTTACAATGCACTGTGTGTGTATATATATGTATAACATTTTATAAAGTATGTTTCATATATATAGCATATTACATAAAGTAATTATATTACATATTATATATATTTATAATAGGTATATTATATAGAAACATAACAAAACATATTAATGAATTCAATGTACTAACCTTTTGTTAAGGATTTTAAAACTGTATTCATAGGAATATTGGCATATAGTTTTATTTTATCTTGTATCTTAATCAGATTTTGTTATTATATTAAGGTTATAGTAGTCTCATAAAATGATTTGGAAAAAATTCCCTAGTTCTCTCATTTTTGTAAAAATTTATGTAAGTTTGGTATTATGCATTCCACAAATGTTTAACAAAATTCTGCAGTGAAACCATCTGGACCTGGACTTTTACTTTCTCTCACTTTTCACATCCACTGGTTTTTATAAAAATTCAATTTCTTTAATAGGTATATATATATATATATATACACTTACATTTTTCTACTTATTCATGTTCATTTAGTAAATGGCATTTCTCACTTATATTTTAAAATTTATTAGCATAAAATTGTGTACATTACCTTTTTACCTCTTAAAGTCTCTGTTCTGTAGTAATACTCTTTCATTCCTGATAGTAAAGATTTGTATTTTCTTTCTTATTTACCTCATCGGTCTTGTAAGACGTTTATGAATTTTGCTAATTTTTTTCAATCCACCAAGTTTTGCTTTATTATTTTGCTCTACTCTTTTTATTGTTATTATTATTTCATAGATTCCTGCTCTGTTCTTTCAATTGTTTTCCTTCTACCTACTTTAGGTTGCTCATGTTTCCTGGCTTCTTAATTTGGAAACTTAGACCATTGAGTTGAAACTTGCCTTCTTTCCCATTATAATCATTCAAAGATATATATTTTCTTCTGCCCACCACTTAAGCTGCATTCCACACATTTTGGTGTGTTGTATTTTTATATCATTCAGTTCAAAACATTTTCTATTTTCACCTGTCATTTCTTCTCTGACTTATGCATTATTTAGAAGTATGCTATTCACCTTCCAAATATTTGAGGATTTTATAAATATTTCTTTATGATTGCTTTCTTATTGAATTCCATTGTAATCAGATAACATTATCTGTAAGTATTTAATCTTTGGAAATTTATTGTGACTTGTTTTATGGCTCACCATATGGTCTAAATTGGTGAACATTTCATCTGCATGAGAAAAGAATGAGTATTCTGTAGTTGTTTGGTTTAGTATTTGCTAAATTTCAATTATGTCAAGGTGGTTAATAATGTGGCTTAGATATTCTATAGCCTTACCGATATGTTATATTATTCTATAAGTTATTAAATAAGGGTGTTAAAATCTTCAGCTATGAATTTGGATTTGTCTATTTCTCACTCTCTTATTCTCTCAATTTTTACTTTATGTATTTTGTACCTCTATTACTAGTTACTTCAATGTTTAAGATAGTTATGCTAACAAATAATATCGTTCATTGTTATTAAATGTTTTTTATCTCTCATAGTACTATTTATCTTAATATAACATTTTTTCTGATATTAACAGAGCCACATCAGTTTTCTTATGCTTGCTGTTTGTGGAATGTCTTTTCCATTCAATCTATTTGTGACTTTATATTATAAAGTGAATTTCTTTTACTAACTGTCTAGCAGGTTTTTATTCTTTTTTAAAATCCCATCTGACACTATCTACATTTTAATGGTGGTTTTAAGTCCATGTATACTTACTAATTAATGACATTTATTCTAAATATACTGATTTATTATTTTATTTGACTTTTTTCTTCCTCTATTTCTTCATTTTTACCTTCTTCTGGATTAATTGTGAAAAAATTCATTTTAAATAATGTATTGACTTTTAAATCACATAATTTTGCTCTATTTTTTTACTGGCTGATTCAGTAATTACCATCCTCTCAATACCACCCCTTAACACTTGATACTACTGGTCACAGTCTACTTAGACTTAGAATTCTATCGCTTTATATAAAAAGTAAGATTCTTACACCTATATAGTACTACTTATCCCCTTCCTTAGGACAATTACCATATATGTTATATTTGAGTATATTATAAACCCTACCACACAGTGTTATCGTTTCTGCTTAAGCAATCATATGACTTTGAAGAAAATTGAGAAGAAAAAATATATATATTTTTATTGACCCAAATACCTTCTATTTCTTGTGCTTTTCAATTCTTTCTGTAGCTCTGAATTTCCATCTTGTGTCATATCCCTTCAGCCTGAAAAATTCTCTTTAGTATTTCTTGTGCTATTGGTCTCCTGGCAACATATTTTGATATCTCATACATATCTAGAAATTATTATTTTGCCTTTACTTTTGTTGGATAATTTTACCGGGTATCGAATATCTGGTTAACCTTTTTTATATATATATTTTTTCAGCATTTTAAGATGTTAGTCCATTGACTTCTGTCCTGCATTTTTCTCTATCACTCTTTCCCTATAAGTAATGTTTCTTTTTTTTTCTGAGTGTTTTGTGATATTTTCTTTATCTTTGGTTTTCAGCAATTCCACTAGAATATGTCTAGATGCAATTATTTTGCCTTTATCTTGTTCTGTGTTAGCTATGCACCTTGAAAATTTGTGTTTGAGAAATGTTTGATAATTATTTCCTCAAAAATATATTCTGCCATAATTTCTCTCCCTTCTCCTTCTCGAATTTCAAATATTAAATATTATTCAATAGGTAACTGAAGCTCTCTTTATATTTTTAAAATCTTCCTCTCTCTTTTCTTTAGAATAGATCATTTCTATTAATAGAAATTATGCATTCTAAAAATCTACTAAATCTTTCACTACCATCTTCTTCTGTTGTCTATTTAGTAAATTTTTTTTATTTGAGATATTATAATTTTCAGTTTTGGAATTTCTTATTTTTTAAAGTTTTGAGGTGTCTGCTGAGATTCCTCATATGTTCCATCATTATGATAATATTTTGCATTAACACTCTGAACACATTTTTAATAGCTACAAAGAACTTTTCTACTAATTCCAAGATTTGTCTCATCTTGAGTTGTATTAATATTTCTATTGACTATATTTCCTTTCCTGACTAGGGTCACCTTTGTCTGTTCATTGTCATGTCTAGAAAATTTTATCATATACTGAAAATTGTAGCTAACACGTTATAGAGACTCTGGATGCTGTTTTCTAACTTTTAAGAATGTTGATTTTTTTTTTCCCTAGCAGGCTAGTCACATGTTTGCACTAAAACTCCAAATTCTATTTCCCCTGGGCTGGATAGTAGCTAAAATCTCCACTCAACTTCTTCAGACTCCCAGCTTCTGATGCCTGTCAGGCCATGGACCCTCCTTGACGGGTGTCCAATTCAGTTTCTAGTTTACATGAAGATCTTGGGGTTTCTTTTTTTCCCATTGTCTTATACCACTTGCATTGCTATAAAGAAATACCTGAGGCTAAGTAATTTATAACTAAAGAGGTTTATTTGGCTCATGGTCCTACAGGCTATAGAAGGAGCATGGCCTCAGCATCAGCTTCTGGTGAGCATCTCACACTGCTCCCACTCGTGGTGGAAGGGGAGGGGAGCCAGGAACCACTGTGTGCAGAGATCACATGATGAAAAAGGGAGAAAGAAGGAGAGGACAGAGGTGCCAGGTTCTTTTTAATAACCAGCTCTTGTGGGAACTAATAGAATGAGAAATTGCTCATTACTGGGAGGATATAACCAAGCCATTTGTGAGGGATCCACCCCCATGACCCAAAGACCTTTCACTAGGCCCCACTTCCAACCTTGGGCCTTCAATTTCAACTTGAGACTTGAAGGGGTCAAATATCCAAACCACAGCATACATGTTTCTCCCACCCCACCCACACATACACACTTCCAAGCACTTTTCAACCCTGAATTCTGTTTTATGATTTCATAAACTCATAAAAATACTGCTTTCTGACTGAGTTCTAACCATCCGGTTAAGATCTTGGAGTACACTGAGGTAGGAAGCACATAAGCTGACATTTCCCTCAATGCATTTTCCTTCCTCCAAGGGTCAATTATTTCTTCCCTCTTTGGTTACCCGTTGTGTCTCCAAAACTTATTTTTATACTCTTTCTAGAGTTTTAAATGGTGGTCTGAAAGATAGCCAGATCTAAAGCAGATGCAAGTCACTCTACATGACCAGAAGTGAATCTCACTTTTCTACAATAGTTTAAACTATTTGAAGGGGTCCCCACCCAGAGTAGTCACACACCAGGCTCACAAAGGCCTACCTTTCTTTTTTCTTGGTGAGTTATACAAAGGAAAGAGCCAATGTCTTACTGTAAAACTAGCTTTGTGTCTATTAATACAGCCAGAGTGAAACCTATCTAAGATCTGCTTTGTGGGTAGAACTTAAACTCACATCTCAGTGGAATTGACAAACACTGGGTACCTGGGGAGAGTAGCCCGAGGGTTGGTCTCTTATGCTACAGGATTTGTGGATCAGTCAGTGACCTTAAACCAGGACTAATTTTTTTTTTTTTTAGTCCATAAAATAAGAGGTGTTGATTCACAAAAAGAATACCATGCAATAGATTTTTGTTAGGTCAAAGATGTTTAAATCTCTCTAAGAAAAATACTATGTAAACAGATGATATGTCTTATGAGAGAAATCATTTTATTTGGTCTTCTGAACAACTCCCACAATGTACTTTCTACTGATGCATAACTAGTATTTAATGACAATACTATTTGCATTTTAAATTACTTTGTGTGCACTGGATATTTACTTTGATCATAAGAAGTATATTGCCTTGGGGGGCGGGAGTGGTTATGCTGCAGTCATAATTAACTCAATTAAAAATACTACATGATCTTAGAAAATAAAGAAACTTTGTTAACAATGCTATATTTATTTTTCATCATACAGCAGAAAATTAATACATCATTTTCTTTTGTTTTTAAAATATTTTCTACAACTGCCTTAAACCAAAAATTATATTTTCTTATATATTATTGTTAAATTGAAAGCAGAGTATTTCTATGACCATAAACATAGAGGATTTGATAGGGCTGTTGGAATTAATCTATTTCTTATCACTCTGTCACAATACAACAATAATTAGAGTTTCTAATTACTACGAGGTCCGAATCTACCCTGCTGATTTTTTTCCAAGTAATTTTTACTAGTACTCCCTTTCACTACCAAATTTTCTGTGTGAGCAATACAATTTTTGCTATAAATTATAACCAAAACTTTCCTCACACTATCTTGTTAATCCATTTATGATACCAATATTCATAAAGTAAAACTACTAGTTATACATTATATTTTATTAGAATCTGGAAAGAGGCACTATGATTTTTCATTGTGGAAGTTGTTACCTATTGTAGATGTTATAACATAATATAAAAAGTGAGCTAGAATTATAAAATGGATATGTTTAAATAAGTATAGAGTAATTTTGTAAATATAACAAAATTAAGTACCCTACTAATGACAGGTATAATAAACCTATTAATATTTGTGCAAGTGTTAAAGAATAGATAATTCAAATATAATGAAGAAACAGCTTATACCAGCCATATTCTTCAGAATATCAAGATAAAGTAAACCAGTGTGGTTCAACCTCATGACTGAATTTTTTTTCCCATTTACACAGTTAATGTACAAACTAATATAAATTCAGGTCATAGCCTAGAGCAGAAGAGTATCATATTCGATATTATTTACATTTTTTAATTAATCTGGGTATGCTTCATATTTGCTCTGAGTAGAAATATATGCTATCAATCAATAATGTTCCTCCAGTTTTATCATTTAACTAACAAGCAATCAGATTTAAGACAAAAATTTTAAATCTTTTCTGTTGTATGTTGAGCCACTCAAAGCTGTTTTTTCTTTTAGACAGAGAAGCACAGTGTCTGCCTTTGAATGGTTAACATTTTACTAAGAGAAAAAAAAAAACACTAGAAAAACTTTGAAAAATTCTTCTGTCTATTCACAAAAAATAAACATTCTATTCTGGGTAAGGCCATGACGTACATTTCTTGTGGAATCTTGGGTGGAAACATGTCCTTCGTAGGCAGGTGCAAATATACCCAAATTGATGACCATATTTTGGAACAGATAAAATTAGAAGTGAAAATACAAATACAGGCTTTTTGTGATATATTAACAGTTAGAGAAAATGTCCATATACTTGAGTCGCAATGACTTCTTTTCAAAACATACTGAGCACAGTTGTTTTGGAAGTCAATGTGCTAGCCACAACAGAGAATTGAAAGTTAGAGCCTGTCCTCAGGAGTTTTATCTTTTTCAATAGTTACAGAATAAGGCAGAAGTTGATAAGAACCAGGAAAAAAGTCTAAATTGTTTTCAGAGGTACAAAATGAGCTTTCGGAGAAGGAAGTGAATATATCTGAAATAACACTGGAAAAGTAATTTAGAACTGTATTTGGGAAGAGCTTTCTAAAACTTGGAAGAAATTTATAAATGAATTCAGCAGTTCTAGGGATTTATTAAGCAATGTTTGAGCTGAGAATTGGCATCATATGCCTCTGGTTAAATTTCAATATTCAATCTCAATGGTTCTAATGTTACTAATTTCTTTAACTGAAGGTTTTTAGCAGCATGGTATTCAATGCCTTTAATTCTAGACCTATTAAAACTCACAGCAAAAATATGCTATATTATGAACTGAAATGTTAGTAATAGAAAGCATTCATTTAAAGCTGAATGGAAAAAGATGTTAAATACATTTTTTGGTCCAGTGGCTACACTAATAATAACAGATAATCAGTGCATACAACAGCAAGAGTTTAAAAAAATTGCACACAGTCTGTAATCTTTTATCTGAGATATAAACCCAGCTTGTCAGTCTCTTATAACATAAGACAATCCCATTGAATTCACAGTCGAGTGTCATTCCTACTGCTATCATTGATTCTCATAGTATACTGAAATAAGTTCTGCAAGAATCTGTAATTCATTTCCTGTTCCCCGAACTAGACACTATTAGGTAGATGCTCATCATCACTTAAAAGTTTGCAGTGAAATGCAGTGTTATTATTATTTTTAATTATAGTGTTTGTACTTGAGTGGTTTTCTGCATCATTTAGATATGCTTAGAAAAATATTTTCCATAATATATTGATTGATCACAATGTAAGCTAGCTCTCATGTGAAAAAGGGTTTCATTGACAAATTTGCCTCGGGAAATTTAACGTCAAATACATTTTTTTAACTTTCAGTAATTAAAAGTTTAGTTACTGTGTATTGTAAATTTTCAGTAAGTGATAGAATATATAACATTTTATTAACTTAATCAAATGATTTTTTGCATATGTAAAAAATACATATGTAAAAATATTCACCAGAAATATTTTCAATATAATGTGACATACAGAGAAGAATCTTGCATGCATTTCTGATTATTCACTGATACTGAATTTTGATTTTTGCCAAATTTTGATTTTTGCCCTAAACTAAGTCTGTTGCTTTCCGTCTGAGCTAAAATGGTCTTTGAAAGAAACATCTGGGTGTAACTTATAGACATAGGGCTTGAGAAGAAGTTCAAGACTAGGGCAAGAAAATCTGACTCTCATCTTCCTTTCTGGTTTTCCATCTCTCCTCCTCCTCAGAAAATTCAGTACCTCAAAGGCATTGTTCTCCCTTTATGTTATCAGTTAAAAAATATAATGGACTATGTCACTGGTTTCCAATACTAGCTGCACATTTATATCCCTAGGAGAGGTTCAGAAACATTAATACCTAGACCACACTCCATGCCAAATAACCAGCGTCTCTGAGCATTAGGTTCCAGTATTGTTTTGTTTGCTTTGTTTTCTCATTAAGTAGGCCAGGTGATAAAAATGTACAGCCAGGGATGATGGTGTAAGTATACGTGGAGACTGAGTGAGGCAGTCACTATTCTGGTCTTCTTGCTGCTGTTGTCTGAATCTGCAATTTTCCAATGGGACGCACATGCAAAGAAATCTCCTTCCACTCCTCCTTGCTGCATCCCTTGCTTTTCCTGCCTGCACTTTCATTGCAGTCATGTGTCTTTGACATCTTTGCACAATTCGAGTTAAGAATAGTGTAAGTTAAAGGGAAATGGGATTTAGTACATAGAATTTTGTACTACAGAAATTTGAGGCAGTGTGTTTAATGGGTAAGAGTAATGGCCTTTGAGTTAGGCTTGATACTTGGCATTGTGCTATGTTGCCATGACAAAAATATTACTCTTTTATTTAGCTTATTTATTTATTCATCTTTAAATGAAACTGAAAGTAGTAATATACTTCAGATATTAGAGGTGAGGATTGATAGAAAGCATTTAGCAAATAATACATTTTAGTTATTTTAATTGTTGTCATCCCATCAGCAAATGAGTATATATACATTCAGAGTTTCAAGCGTTTGTCTTCTCAACAAAGCAGAAAGTCACTCAGATCTTGTGACTGATTCCTCTTGGTCCTTATCCAGTAATACAGTTTGTTCTCCTCAACAGACATTCAGAGTATTCTAGGATCTAGCCTCACTCAATCTTGCTGAGTTTTCATTATAAACCAAAAGAAAAAAATGAACATCATGTAATATTGGATCATGCCTAGAAAATAACATGCCCATCCCCATCTCTATGGTCACATTCTTTTCTCTATCCATCCACCTCTCTATATATCTAGATCCTAGTGATTGTTCAACATTCACATGAATTGCCTGCTTTCTCGATGGTGATCTGCCCCTGTCTACACACTCTCTTACAGTCTAGCTGTTGTAACACTTGGATTGCATTTATAATATCTCTCAAATCAATCATTTCACAATATAAGATTTAATAAATACACAAGGACTAGACAAGACTATTTCCCATTCCAACTGAAAGGGAAAGGTTATCTACTACTTGCATCTACACATAGTTTTAGACTATTCGAGGCTTCAATCAAAACTCATAACAATATTCGAGGCCAGAGTTGTATAAATTACTAGAATGGTATCTCTTTCCTTTCAAGGTGAGAGATATAATGTTCTTGCTACTGCTGAGATATTAACTGAAGGCAAAAGTAGGCCAAGAATAATTTAAATATATAATCTTAAAGTGAATGTGAAATAGTTTGGTTACTTCATTATGGTTGCCAACAAGGCATTATTCAGGTTGGGTGCAAAGGAAGGAGTTTAGCTAATTGAAAAGTTGTGAGGACCCTGCCCTTATGGTATATAGTTAATACCAGCATTGGGAGTGTTTGCAGAGTTCTCAGGTGATCACAGAAGTCATCAGGACACCGACACCACTGCCTCCAGAGTCAAAATAATGAGTATGGTATTTGTGGCTGAAAACTTTTTGTTATCCACACAAATTTCTACTCTCCCCATAAGATTTTGTAATCCATTATTCATCATAAGAACTTGGCAGACGATGACTGTATGAACTCTAGAAGCTACATTTAATTATGTTCTACTAGAAAGCTGGGATATTTCATATCGTCATAACAATAGCTCAATTCATATGTTTTCTTTTGGGAGGCTAGCCCTAAACAAAAGTGCCATGTTAGCTTTCTTACCATAATGCCACGATACCACCTTTAACTGAAATTCTCATTATTCGAGTCACAAAAGCATTAGACTGCAAAGCTGGGTCATTGTCTTCTGAAGCTACCATTGTAATACCTGCACAGGGGAAATATGCAGGAATGATAGGATTCTTGGGAAAACTGCCAGGAAGAAACATGTCCCTAGGTAAGAAGCATCTGAAAAAGGGGAGGAGAAAGTAAGATTTTTAGGCTTGCCACTTTATCAATGAGGACAAGATGTTAAATTAATTCTATAGATCAATGCAAATATTGGTTATGATTTTCATCTTTATGCTTTAAACTCATCACAAGTATTTTTCTTTTTGAAATGATGAGCAAAGTTCCTTTGAATTTTGAGGTGTGTGAAACTCAGCATTTCTGTGAAATCTAAAAATGCTTTAATTACTTACAACCAATAATCATTCTAAATAAAGACAAATGAGACACTTAATTTATCAGTTAAAAACAGTGAGTAGTGATGCAATAGCCCAATAATGAATATTGTAATTATTCTTTCTTACTATACTCAGGGGGTAGACATTAAATGTGACCTTAGGATCATGGAATAGTACAAATTCAAAGGCAAATGCAGAATCTATTTTATGAGGTAGTGTCAGGAAACAGAATTTTAAATACTTCTTTTTCCATGTTTATTCCACCTTGTTATATTCTAAGAAAGATAAGCACATATAAAAATATAACTAAGTTGCCTAATCTATTATATATGATTCATAAATATTACTTCACTTTTGCCTAAATATTGCTTTCTTTACTTAACTAAATCTGCAGAATTGTAATGACAATTCTGCAATCAAGACTATTAAAAAAGGGTGCCAAAGTCATCAGGTAATGGTTGAAAAATGGGAAAAAAAATAAAATTGTTTACTAATAAATCTGTTTACTATGCACAACTTTTAATGTTTTGGCAGTTTGGATAGGCTAAGGAAAAAGAGCTATCACTTCTTAACATTCCTATGTTTCTATCTTTAATTTATATCTTTTCTTTGTCTATGTAGGACTTGGGAGAAAATCTGAATGCAAGATTTTCATTCATATATCTGTTGAGAGACGACAAGGCTTCTTTTCACATAATGAACTGGTACATTTAGTCACTTATAGGCATGGAACCCTTGTCTCCCCCCCACAATGAGATTCTCTGTGTCCCCTTTATTTCTAACTATTGCTGTTTATATGCCATATTACATTCTCTAATTTCCTTTTATCTTTTCTTTATTTTGCAATGTCTCAGCACGTGTCTTTTTAAGACAAGTTAATTTAGCCAATTACTCCAGTTTGGTTGAAGATAAAATCTTTAATTTATCCAGCCCTCCTTTTATTCTTTCTAGGATACTCTTTCCATTAATTTCATGAAACATTCTAATTCTCCGGTTTAGGGAAAAGCTAATATCATCCATATACACTTGCACACACACACACACACACACACACACACACACACACACACACAGGCCCATCCACTGAGATGCAAACCAATATTAGACTTCAAAACTAATTTTTTTAGCACATTATTCTTTACATTTTTCAAAGTATCTGAAATAGTAATAGATTTCAAATTGAGAAATATTTATTACGTATCACATTATTCTTAAACTGTTTTAACTCATCTGAGTTTTCGTAAAACTAAGTTTCATTTCTTCTCTTGAGAGAATATTTTGATAGAATAGGGGATATGGGCCCAAAATTGCTATAGGAATATCTGTGGAAATTATTGTTGAGAAAGGCAAAAAGAGCACTATTGACAAGCTTGGAGCACTTGAAAATAGAATTGCCATTTTTTCATTTATCCATTTACTAAAACACTACACATAAGAATTTCTGTTTTAGGCAGATGAGAAATGCAGTACTGATCATCAGGTTAGGGAGAGACATATGAGATATGAAAAGTGAGTGGAATATTCTAGTTGAATGCAGAGATGGAAGTGACCAACTCTACTTGGGGCAACTTTCAAAAAGAAGGATATTTGAGGTCTTACAGATGATAATAGCAGCTTAAAATTGCCTATTTATGTTGATTTCTTTTTTCTGATTTATCATGTGAGTTAATCATGGAGATAGACACATCCTGCCTGTATAATTTTACATGTTTAAATATCTTTATTCTTGTATGAGTATAAACTACTTCTGCTTCTAATTTGAATGACCTAGAAGAGGTGATATTTGTTTCAGGTACTGTATGTTTTGTTCCTAAATATGTGTTATCTGCTGCTTCTATTTGTAAACAGATTGTTTTTTAACTCAGACTATGTAAACATTGCAATGAAAATGATACGCCCAAAGTATAACTGTATTGATTCAGCTTACGAGAAGATCATGATCACAGAAAATGTGTTCCAAATGAAAAAAAAATTCAACATTTGATTATTAGTTTTTTAAAAAATTAGACATTATAATATTTGTACACCTTTTCCAATTCCCTTGCCAGCCCCTTTGCTGACTCATTTACATTTAGCTTCCTGTCACTCTCAGAGCCTGGTGCTTGAACTTCTGAATAAATTTAATCTTGGCCTCAAGTTCTTCTTTCTAGAGGGCCATGGTCAACACAATTCTTGCTTCAAGAGGGGGTTTTGGAGCTGGATCACTTAGCTCTTGGAAAACAAAAATGGTTGCATTAAGTGGCTTCATAATAATTAGGTGACCTATGTTATTTATAAGGATTGTGATATGGAGAAATGATTTATGAAGAGTAGAGTCCTTACAGATTTCAGACTAAAAGGGCCAGGGGGAGAAATTATTACATGATCAGAAAGCCAGAGGACACTAACTTTGCATCCTTGGTAATCTTTTCTATAGCAAAGTTAAGACTTTCAGAGTGAAAACGTAGGACATTGAGATCTGGGATGGAGACAGTGGGTGGAGGAACCTGACAAGAGAGAACCCCCAAATTTCAGTCCTTGGATATTGTCACAGGATCTACTTCAGCCCCACATTCCTCACCTGGAGACTCTGCAGTGTCATCACATGAGGGAGGTGTTTCCCTATAAGACTTACTCTCTCAGAATATTCTCCTGTCACCCCACATTGCCTACAGGCCATAACCAAAGTCAGATCTTGGCACAGCCTCCAAGGGAAGTCAAATCTGTAATCCAGAAAGAAATAACCTACACTGGGAGAAAAATAGTAGCGCCTGGCCAAGTAGTGGGGAGAAACCAGAAAGGATTTGTGGGCTGAGACTGTGAGCTTGGAAGGGAGGTGGAATATATCCAGAATATCAGAAGTCAGGATTTAATATTTTACAAAGGACTACAGGAATTGGCCCTTGTAATTTGCTGAGTTTGCTGCCAGAAACCTAGACCCAGTGATGGCCAAGAGCACACAAAGTGGAAAGGTGAAAAAAATTTCTTGGCAACATGTTAAATAGGTGAAGGAAAGTTATGTCACAGGATCTACTTCAGCCCCACATTCCATTTTTGTTTTCCAAGAGCTAAGTGATCCAGCTCCAAAACTCCCTCTTGAAGCAAGAATTGTGTTGACCATGGCCCTCTAGAAAGAAGAGCTTGAGGCCAAGATTAAATTTATTCAGAAGTTCAAGTACCAGGCTCTGAGAGTGACAGGAAGCCAATTGTAAAGGAAAGTTATGGCACATGAGAATGTTATATTTTTGTGTGTAGTTCAAGAACTCACACATGTCCAGTTTTCCCAGGAATGGATGAAGGATTTCCTCTTCACTCAGGGGGTGAGGAATGTCTTATTGGAGGGAAAGTGGGTACAAGAGACTTTGATAGGGTAGTAGTGACTGCACTCTGTAGGATTAGGTTTTTAGTATGGGATGCAGCCTCCTTCCTGGCTTCCCTGTTCTCTCTATGGAAGATAGGATTCTGGAATGGCTGCAAGTAACAGCAGTTAATTGTCAACATTAATGAATATAAGCACCACAGTGGGGAGTAGGACCAGATTGGGAAACGGAATCTTAACCTACAAAGATCTATGGCAGCAGCTTACAGATTGCGGTATTCACGTGGTGGTAAGACAGATGGACAACTTACTGGGGTGCAACATGATTTATGTAATAGGAAAAAAAGGGATCAAGAGCAGTTAAGCAGAAGGTTAGTGACAGCTGTTGCAATGTGAAGTCTCTGCTACTTACTCAGTTCCCATATATAAGCTGTGCCAGATGCCCAACACAAGGAGGCTGGGTTACCTAGAGTAATGATCCTGCAATTTCACAGCAAATATATGCAACAAATATCCCTCCAAAGAATCATGGAGTTCTTTGCTAAGGCAACTCTGTACTGGAGAATTGGAAATAGGCAGATTTCTAAAAGAATGTTAGGTATGGGGTTCTAGATCACAAATTGATACCTGGAGATTTAAAATGCTACCATGGCTCACCAGTTAAGAGCAGGGGTGAAGATCAAATGATAAATGCAAGCCTGGTTTGATGTCATTTTGCAGGTCCCTGGGACCACCCTATGGGTCTTTCCCAGTGACCTGACATGCTGGAGGGCCACACATGGGAGTGGGCAATATGAATGGGTACTGCCTAGGACATAAATACTGCAGACCTCCTCATATTCCCCTAACAGCCTCTTTTCTCTCTCATGGTCAACAGCCTTTCCACGCTGATTTTCTTTTCCACATCCAGACTTGGATGAAATATCCCACCAGATAGTATGATATTTAGTAGCCAAGGGGCTGAGAGACACAACCTGAAGGTGTGAGCAAGTTAGGTCTCCATAGGGAGAATTTTGACAATGGGAACTAGAAGACTGGAAGAAATTAACCGAGTAGATAAATTTTGCCTCCTTTAGCCTTTCATAGGCTGCTCTGTGGTGTGGGCTCTCCTTGCAAACCTGTCAGGGAAGTCCCACTTGCCAGGGAAGTTGCCATCAGATCACAGTAGTGAATTGCAAACCAATGCTCTTTGTCTTTAATGGCCTCACTTTCAACATTCTCCTCACCTTCACCTGCTTGGGGTCAGACTTTCCAAACAACAACTCAGCACTTTGACTCTTGCCTTAGGCTCTAAGGTAGGGGATGAGATAAAGACATTGTATGAGTATTTAGGCAATTAACCCTGATGATTAGAGATGTTGAGCATTTTTTCATGTTTGTTGGCCAATAAAAAAAAAATTAAAAATAAATAAATAAAGGCAATTAACCACTTTTCAGCAAAACAGGTATTTTGTTTTCTGGGTTTTTTTGTTTTTGTTTTTGTTTTTTTTCTACTTCACATGTTCTGTTAGGCCAAAGTTATTGAGCATGGAAAATACGGATTCAGCATTATTTTCTTTCCACTTGGCACAGATTGTGTTATAATTAGTCAATGTGGATAAATCATTCTAACAATCCACCTTTGGTCTATTTCCTGTCATTTGGTCTGCTTCTCACTTCTTTTGGAGATTTTTAGGTTGGCAAGTTGAATGAGAATTCATGCTCATAGCTCTTCTTAGCAATAACCACTCTCTCACTTTCTCTTTTGAATATCAGACAGTTCTAACTAAGCACTGTTATCAATTTCTTCCTCTTCCAGCAATGCCATTTCCTCTCCTCCATCTCACTTGCTGTCTGTGCTATCGGGTAACCTAAGATAAAACATTTAGCTCACACATACTTCATACGTAAAGTGATTTGTGTGCTAGTTTTAAAAGAGCGGGTGAACTGGACAGAATATCAGAGTAGCACTCACAGGAGGCTTGATCACCAGTGTCTGATGACAGAGGAAAGGACAGAGTCCTTCCTCCCCACCCCCAGGACAGTAGACCAGAAATTAATCTGGAGGATTTAGGAAAAATGCTGGAGGATGCCCAATAGTTTTAGCAGAAGGACACAGAGGCTGACCAGAAGATATAAATGCCAAAGGCACATTCCAAAAAGAGTGGTGTGTTTTTACTATAAAATAGAACACATATGACTTAAATGAAAAAAAATATAAGCTCTAGAGAAGTTAGGATCCCCTCACTCATGATACACTGTCACTTTATGGGGTTTAAAGGTCGAAGAAAGTCCAGCAGATAAGATCTAATGCTGCATAAATAATCGTAGCTCAAGAGAACTCAGTATATAATGAGATGTCCCACACAGCCAGTAAGAGTGCAGTCGCTAGGGGGTTGGAAACTGAAGGCCATTTTCCTTCACCATAGCCTTGAAAAGTTGTGAAGTTCAATGGATAATGTCTTTGAAAGCAAATAAACAGCAGCTTTGGCCATATGTGTCTTCATATTGATAATCTGAAATTCACTGCCAATTCAGAATGTATTGTAAGGAATTTCAGCAGCAATAAAGCACAGAGACTACGAACCCCCTAAAGTCAGCACAAATGATAGAAACACATCTCACTGTGATAGATGAATTTCCTGCCAGTAAAGATCACACACATTTAAATATCGGGATTCATCTCATTAAATGGGATTGACTGTCAATGATTAAAGAAAGGTTGAAGGAAACATTGTTTTAAAGGAAACACGAATATTCAACCTCAATACAGGCAACAATATTAAAATAAGAAATTCCTTTTATTAATAATTTCCAGTAATGCTATAATTTAGTATCATAAAATTATCTGACAGAGAGAGAACTATGGTCTGCAATATTAGAGAGTTAATTACATATCATAGCATATACCACCCCAAAACTAAGGTATCTCAATCACAGGAAGAAGGTAAAAGTAGAGTAAATTTTGTCTATAATTATTTTTACAGCTGCACAATAAAGGAAAACTTCTTCAACCTGTATCTCAGTAATTAAAATTATTGCAGTTTAACATTCCTGAAGTTTGGAAATATAACAAGTACTTTTTAATCTATACAGAAAAGAAGACTATAATAATTCAACAGTGAGTTTAGGCAAGAAAGCTTTAATATTATCAAGCAAATAGAATAATATGAAGTATAAAATTTAATACTTAATTTGTATTGTAAAATATAATAATGTTTGTTGAGTTTATTTAGGGTAAGTTATATGATAGCATAAATAATAGCATTTTATACTGATAAAAGGTCATGCTTCATATCACATAAAACTTAAGAGCACAGTATGCCTTTCTCTTCTGTAAGTTTACTAAAGGCTATTCAGTTGATGCTAACATTAAATAGCCACTATTATATAGTGAATGTGAATTGGTTAATGATTAGAAAATATTGCAAGTGTAAACAAGACTATCTCAGTAAATGAATATTCAAAGATTGCTTGGCTTAGTTCAAGATAAAAGAGCAATACATTCTAACTAAAAGTTATACATTTTCTTCTATTTCATAAACTTAGAAAATTACTTAAAATATCAGAAATACTGTTCTATTTAGCTAAATTGTCCCAAGACTTGTTTTCTAATTAATATGCATTTCCTACTCCTTTGGCCTTGCATGTCCAATAATTAGTTACCATTTGGCAAAATCCTACCTATCCTTCTAAAACTAATTCCAATGCCCTTTCTTTATTTATCTATTCATCAACTAATTTATTCAATACACATGTACTGAGTGACTACTATACCCCAGGAACTATTTTAGGTTTGGTGAATGAACAGGGAAATAACTGTTGCAGTTATGGAAATCAGATTTTGATAGGGGACTCAGACAATTAGCAAGCAGATGCATGAATATATTCTGCAGTTCCAAGTAATCTTAAGTTGTACAGTAAAACTCACTAGGATAGGGCAACAGAGATGGGGTAGAACCATGGCTACTATTTTAAATAGGCAGGTTGTCAGTGGCCTTTCCAAGGATATGATATTTAGGCAAAAACTCAAAATAAGTGATATCTGAGTACAAGTGCAAGGCCCATAGATGAGAATACGTTTTGTTTATTCAAAGACCAGAAAAGGCTTTGTAGAGAAAGCAGAGTGATCCAGTACGAGAGCATTAGAGCGAAATTTGGAAAGGGTTTTGGATGACATAAAGCTTTATGGACCATGGCAAAGCAGTTGAGTCCTGTTCTAGAAGTAGTGGGAAGAATTCTAAGAATTTTGAACAAGGTTGAAGTGAAACCTCCTGTATAGTTTCAAAAGATGACTCTTGGTGTTGTGGGGGGAGTAGATTGTAGGGATCAAAAATATAAAGAGGAAAATTAGTGGCCAGAGTGAAAGACATTTGTGAGAAGAGGACCACAGCTGTGAGGTTCCAGAGGGAGGGAGGGGTGTGAGGGTGTGAAGGATTGCAGCAGAATCTACCTTGAGTATTCTCTCTCCAGCTTTGGGCGGGGGCATGTATGCAGGCTTGCACTTGTAGGTGTGTGTGCTTCCTGCCGTCATGCAAGTGATGACCAAGAGAGAGATGTGTGGAAGGAGAAAGACACTGTCTGAAGCCCATGGGACCACCCTGCTACTGCAGGGTAGCCCTAAGTCATCCTGAATGGTCCCCTTTGTTTTCAATTCTCCTCATAAATTGATTGGAGATTAGGAGGCTAGGATAACCCATGCTCGTGTAAAATTCAATGCTACAGATAGGGTGTGGAATTGAGAATTATATCACAAAATTAATAATTGCCTCGAATCAGTTTGTGGCAGAAAACAAGGGTGTTTGCCAAACCTCCTTTTGTTTTCATCTTGAGAACATAGAGAGCCATTTCTGGCTTTCCTAGATATGGGCGACTGAGTTCTGTGTGTTGGAATTGGAATGTGGGGGAACATTGTGCATGCCATTTCTGGTCCTGACCCTCAAAATCTACTGTGTGGCCTTCCACACAGCATAAATAGAAGACTTCAATGGCTGAGGGGGTGGCTTCTCTCTCCACAGCCAACATGCCTCACACCGTCTCATGACTCAGAGCTAAACCTCTGCTATATGAACCTACCAAGATTTGGGGGTTGGCAACTGTGATTATCGGCCTACTCTGTTTAACACGCATCCTAAGTCTATTCTTTCTCTTAAACATTTTCATTGAAAATGAACATTATTTCTTTCTTTTCTGTAAGAATTATAACAAAAAAGATACCAAATTAATAAAACCTGGAGAGTGGTAGAGAAAAGGATTTCTCTCTTTAAACAAATAATATATTATGGTTAATATTCTCTTAAACTCAAAGAGGAGAAACGCGTTCATTTCTTTTAATAGAAAATTAGAATCCTGAATCTACTCCATAAAATTTAATTCTAGTGTCTGAAATGGATATACTAAATTTGGCCTCTTAAAAGTGTGACATATAAGAATCATTTTTCCAATGAAAATATCATCATGGGGGCTTACATATGGAGAACTATTTACATACTCCATTTTCTTATCACCAACTATTTTATTAATTATTATATACTAATAAGAATAAACATAAATGAGTAAGGATTTCAAATGGGTACTCATTAACTTCCTCTAGACTGATTATGCAATGTCATTTTACAATATACATATTACACATGATCAAATGTTTCTTTTTGCAATTTTATGTTAATTATTAAACTTAGAATTAACCATTATGAATAATTATTAACATATTCCATTCATTGCTACCATCATTCATATTTTTATAACAAGGACTATATTCCAGAAGGAAAAACCTCATTACGTTCAAATATCATTTGTGCACTTTAGGCTTCAACTATTTAAAATATCAGAGAAATAACTAACATATTCAAGGACAATTTAAAAACTGCCCTAATGAAAATAATGAGAAAAACAAAATTCCTATTATTTTTCCTGACTCCATATTTGCTATTTTTCACACATTATTTTCTTACTATAAACACTATAAAAAAAACAAGTACAAATAGTAATTAACTGGCTTTCTGTAAATGATGTTGACCATTAATTTATGATATTTATATAAGGAAGAAGTTTTGTTGAATTGTCAATCTATAATTTGTTCCATCAGAGAAAATATTACTTTGTATTTTTTTTTTCTTAACAAGAAGGCAAACTTGTTTGGTGAAAAGAAAGACAAAAGAATATTGAAGAATGCAAACACATTATCTTAGAGTTCATGGTATCTGGCAATATAAGCAGACTCAAACCCATGCTCTAGGTTTTTCCTGCAACACAGGTTGCAGAAAAAAAAAGATATATTTCATTTGGAAAATATTTTATGGAGACAGAATAAATATCAGTCTATTTAGAAACAAAATAGCTCTGAGCATTATTCATATAGAAAACTATTATCCGTAAGACATAATTATGCATGGTGGGACAAAGTTGTAAGAAGGAAGTTTGAGGCTTAATATAATGGGAAAAACAATTAAATGTCTTAAATTAGAATGAACTACCACTTGAGATAGCAAGTTGCATTTCACTGCAGATAATTAAGGAGATCATAATTTGTTGGTGGTGCTGTGGATACAGGATACATATGCAAGTGCATGCAGAATTGGACTAGATAACTGCTAGGTTCCCTTTTACTTCTGACATTCTATGGTTTTAAAAGCCAGAAAAGCTTCAATTTGCTTTGGATTGCATGAAATGAATGTTAACTGTTTTCATCTGATTTGTCATTGAATTGGCCAGAAATGGAAATCTTATCAAGTACTTATAGTTTTGTTGAGTTATCAAGTTTTTGAATGGTTGGCATAAAGATAAGGCTTTATGGTTCAGATAGAGCATCTACCATTTAGGACTTGATAAATTCTAGGTCCTATAGTTAACTCAGCTCCAGGAGAAATTGATCACAGGTATACATGCATTTTTCTGTGGCCTCAGCGACACAGGAAAGTACCATGAAATATTTGTTCTCTATATTGTCGCATATAGCTATAGCAGAAAAATGTAGGGAGATGTGTTGTCTCCTTCCCTCTTCAATGACGGGGTGATTTTCCCAGGTTTTGGGGATGCTGTCCTTGTGTAGCCCTCAACTGTCAGCCTCCTCAGGGATGGCTTTGGGGTAGAGAGCAGCCTGCTCATATTCCTTACAGATGGAGCTGGGGTTTTAAAGGCTCAGCCTCTTTGCCCAGTGAGGGACAAGTTTGTTACTAATGGCATTTGGGCTAGATAATTCTGTTTTGCCAGGGGCTATTCAATGCCTGATAGGTGGTTTAGTGTCATTCCTGTCTATTCTACTCACTAGATGCTAGTAACAATAGCTCATTCTTATCCTGGTTAGGATAATCAAAAATGGCTCCAGCATTATCAAATGTCCATGGGGTGGGGAGGGCAAAATTGCTCCCCCATTGAGAACGGCTGAGTTAAGTGTCATCAGGTCAGTAGCTCCTCCCACTTTCCAGTCCCCTCCCCTACCAGGTATTGACTGCAGTGAAACTTCACAGTAAACATCTCAAGCATTAAACCCTGTCTCAGACTCACAGAAAACAGAAAATGCTATTTAAACCCCAAATTGACTAGTCACTAGGTTCTTAGGAAGGTGGCTATATGTTAGCAAATCCATTCTTCTTGCAGAAGCTGTTTAAAGAAGCAGAGAGATTCAAAGCTGCTTTAGGTGGGCAGCACTTGAGCAAACTGAGGAGTTTCTGGGGATGGAAAGATGCAGACAGAGGTGGATTTGGGGGATGGCACGAACTGCTCTGCACAGTTTGTAAGAAGGGTTTTTAAATATTATCTAAGGTCCCATGGGGCAACAGTCTAGTCAGGAGAAACACAGAGATGGACAACATGGAGAGAGACTGGGGCCTGTGGAGAAATTACTCTAAGATATTGGCGTTATCATGACATAAGTAAGATTTTCTCTCCTCTAACCTTCAGCAAAAATCTCCTTGTGGGTACAAGTACGTTATATGCATGGGGTGTGTGTGTGTGTGTGTGTGTGTGTGTGTGTGTGTGTGTGTGTGTGTGTGAAAATTGAGGAAAAAGGACTGTATTACAGTTATGGGTGTAACCTTCTGTAGAAAATCAATGTACACAGGTGCAGGGATGGTGATACTTAAAATGAATGTCTTCAAGAGTAGCCTTGAGTTGATGCTCAAGAGGAAATATGAATGTTCTCAGGCCTCTGTCAATTCTCAGAAGAGCTTGGTAAGGCACTGAGCATTCATGGGAATCCATGCCAATTTAATTTGAATTTTAAAAGGCTGTCCCTCTGCTGACATTCAATTTATCCATAAATATAGTTAATATTTATGCAATACTTCACATTTTCTAAAACATTTTCACATATAGTACCTCGAATGAGATACATCTTGTATGTATTTTGCATCTTTACTGTGACATGATATCATTCTTCAAGACCCAACTAGAGAGAGGATCTCATCAGATGCCAGACCCTATTCCTTTTATATCCATTGACCTTGACATTTGTATTGACCTTGATATTTGTGTTAGAACACTTAGACCATAAAATCAATAATGTTTTCTCCTCTACTAGGATGGAAGCTGATTAAAGGCAAGGGCTATAACTGACTCACTTTGTATCACTAAATCCTAGCATGGTGCCTAACACACAGTTGGCATTTAGTATATGTTAACTGAAAAATAAAAAATATATATATAAATGTGACTGTCCTTTCAGTTTTTAAATATGTAATCAAAATACACCCATGTAAAATGTGTTTTTATGCTATTACTTCCCTAAATTATAGGCTGCACAGATTATCAAAATGAAAAAGGGGGGAAATAGGTAAAAAAGAAAATACAACATGCATGTCTGTTAAGTGTATGTTAATATAAAATGTGTTTCTATGATTTTCTAAATGTGCATGTTTAACTGTGATTAACCTGGAAGCACCATTGAAATTATCTTCTTTGGCTTTTATTGGTGGTAAGTAATTATTCTTCTTAGCTGGAATAATAACTACAAACGAGGAAAGTGTGAATATGCTTGTTTTTGTTCACAAAGATTTTTGCTCTAAGTTTATTAATGTGGACTTGAAAAAAAGAAACTTGAAAAAAATTGTTTTATCTTATTAATAATACCTCATAAAAAGCTGTTCTATTGCTGGTGCAAAGCAACTTTCAAATATTTGTAGCGTCAGATCATACCTTTCCTGCAGTTACGAGTTGCTAGCCCTGAGGTACATTTTCACGTAGTTAGTTACATGCTTTGTCTTTTATCTCTAGCCAGACCTTCCTTCTTTAATCACTGTGGTTTTATGTGTGGAGTAGACAGTTGTTGGGTTTCTGCTTTTTTTTAAAAAAAAAATTATGTCTTAATTGGGGGAGATGTGGGTCAGAATTGGGATTATTCTTCTCTGAACTTCTTCCAACCCGTCTGGGGGTTAAATGCCTCAAACTGAACTCAGCATCCAGGTGCGGTCTTTTCAGAATTTCAGAGACCTTGTCAGTCTGTAATGAGATGAAACATGTCTTCATCTGTCACTTGGTAGAACTTCTTTGGTGTTTAAATGCTGTCACCTTGATTCTCATGTAGATTTGAATAAAAAAGTGGGCATCAACAAGCTGGTATGTCTATGAATCTTAAATAGCTCTTCCATAAAGGTGTTTTTCCATTGTTGTTAAGTAGTCCAGTTATCTATGGTTGTGTAACAAACTACCCCAAACCTTGGTGGCTTAAAACAATCATTTTGCACATGATTTGTGGATCAGGAACTTAGGAAGAGTTTGTTTGGGTATTTCGTCACTAATCCACATGTCGTGAGCTGGGCAGACAGGGTTCAACAATCTATTTTGAAGATGAGATCTTCACTCCCACGTGGGACACCAACATGCTCCTTGGTCCCTCCCTCTCTCTTTCTTGTGGTTTCTTGTTCACCAGTCCTCTCTAAGTGTCTCAGGTTTCTTATGGTTTCACCTCTAGGAAGGGGTTTGTATCCCTTTAACCAGTAGCAACTCTATAGAACTCCAGGAAAAGATCAATTTAGGTGCCAACCATCCAGGTCAACATATTGTAGCCAGGGAGGTAGGGTCCCTGTAAACACAGAAAGTCCCATAATCCTAATTATGGAAGAAGAGAAGTAACTTTTTGGGCAAGAGGAGAGCACCACCAATAGTATTCCAATCTTACAGATGACACACCTAAGGTATGACAAGAGTGGAAAATTCTCGTGGCTGCACAGCTTGCAGAGTAGCTGCAATTCAAACTGGGCAGGCTATCCAGGGCTCTGGAATCTCAGCCCCGGATCTTTTCACCATTCCATGTGCTTTTCTGTGTTTCCAAATCAGTTATCGGTTGCTCCCCAGTTGGGCAGAGTCTGTTTTCCCTTTAAGAACAAGCAAAATTCCTTGTGATCACTGCATCCCTAAGGTTTCTGAGTAATTTACAATGTGCTTTTATCATTTTCTCTTTAACTGTAAATTATTTCAGGTAATGAGCTCTTTTTTTTCCTACTTTACTATTTTCTTTGCTTCAAATTATAGAAGAACGAGATTGTGGTCTTCCAGTTACACATTTGTTGTCCAGGCATTTTCCCAGTTGCTAAGGTTTCTCTCCCATTCTGTCTATTGAATTGATATGAATCTAGTTCTCATAAAGGAATAACAAAATCAGACTTTTTGTGTGCTACAGACCTCCTCCAGTTTGCAAAAGGAGCAACTCCACAGGAGGCTGCCTCAGACTGGGGCTTTCCTGTAGACTGTTACAATGTTGCTTGACAAGCACCCCACATCACAATGCAGGCACTTGTGCCTGTGTGATGCTCTGCTTAACCTCTCCTCACCTGAGCAAAGCCCTCAGCACAACTTTCTCTTTGGTGTGAAAAGGGGGCTCCAGAGAGTAGCTGCTTTGCGGATTCTGATGAATATCAGGAAATAACAGCAGGATCAGGATAGATAGAGGAAGAGTTATCAGAATAGGAGCATAGGAACTATACACCAGCTCTGGCATCCCCTTATCAAATGATCATACATAATTAAATTGAGAAGGGGAAAATGACTATTTTTAAACAAGCACAAAAAGTATTATTTTGGAGACTGGTAGAATGTGAGCAAAGCCAGCTATTCATGCCGTACCCAGGAGCTCAGACAGAACTAAATTATGCTTCAGATTAATGCATTGGTCAGTTCAAAGGTTAGACAAACAGCTGTTTCTCAAGGAGGCACACTACAAAGCTTAACTGTTCATTGGAAGGTCTGTAATGGTCTCAACGGATTCCCAAAGGAGTCACTGTTATTTGTTTCTGATTGGGAGATACCCAAAGCTGACTCCATGCTACCGATGACCTTTATTGCTAGGGCAGGAGGGCCAAACTCTGGAGCCAGTGTGATTTGACCAGTCTCTGGGAAAGAAAAAGAAAAAAAGGAAAAGAACCACCCACACATATATGTCTTTAGTGACTCAAAAAGTATGCACAAACCTGAAGTCTGGATGGGTGAAGGTCTACTTGCTCATTTCTTCAGAGATGTAAAATAACTTAAAATAGTAAGCTATTCAAGAATGCTGTTTATAGTAGTCAGGTTTGATTTAATACAAAACTATGTGACTGGCAGTAAAAATAAAGAATAAAATAAGTTATATCTTTATTCAATATTTACCATCATTCCCTTGATGATTTTGAAGTACTTGAGTTGAATAACTCTCCCTATGAAACAGTTAATTGTAAAAGGAACAACAAATCTGTAAGATAATGGCACAGAAAAGAGAGAATTGAAATTAAAGTTGCAAATTGGGAAATATTATACATTCAACTATGATTATATTTAAAGTTAAAAGTATTTAAATTCAGGTGTCAGAAAGATAAGGTAACTTCTTGAAGAAATCCAGAGATATTTTCAGGGGTTCCTCCCAGATGGTTTCAAGTGTCTCCCAAGAATGTGAGCCAGCCTTTTATTTACCCACATGGTCATTATCTGACACCTACTACTAGTTAATTACTGTTATCTTCATGCTTCTTTACCGTAATAAATTCCTGAGGCTTATTTATTTACTTATTTTGGGATTCTGTCTCATCCATAAGTTCTGTGTTGTGTTGAAATTAATAAAAACCTTCATGAATTCTATTTCATTTCCACAAGGTCATTCAATATTCATGGAACTCAAAAAAACTCTTGAGCACTTATTAGAAACATAGCACATTGAGATTTAGGAGAAGAGAGGGAAGAAGTTAGAAGTTTCTTTGTAGAGGTGGCCTCCACCTAGGATGAGCTCAGCATAAAACTCACGATTTTCCTGGGGAGAAGGTGGAACAGCACTTCAGATAGTTATTTAGATATTCAGATATTTATTGCTTATCAATGCATCAAATATGTATTCATTAGGGTACTCACTAATTTATTCAACAAATATGTCTGTGTTCTATCTTAAAGGGGGGATGTTAGATTCTTTACAATTTTAAAGTAATTCTATAATTCTTGGCTGGTATAAGTGTGGAAACAATTAAGATGGCATCAGAAGTCATTACTGAGAAATGATTTTGGCCCTTGAGGAGAATTTGGGTAGGTTAAGGGGACCACTTGGCAGAGAATACATCAAAATTGAGTTTATATAGATTAGAGAACAATGGTGCCTCTGACAGACTTAAGGATGTGGAGGAGTCCAGCTCAAGGAAATGAGAGTACTGAATAAAACACATTAAGTTCCAGTAGCATTTTCACTAAGCAGATAAAGATAAGAAACTTGAAATTAGGAAAGTTGAAAAGACCTAGTGAGGGTTTTGAGAGTCATGTGTTGATAACTTCATTAGAGAATCAGCAAGAGGAGAACAAAAAGATTTTTGAACAGTAAAAATGGCCCAATTTCAAAAGCTTACATTTATAATGAAATGGATTCATTTAATCAGCTGCACCTCAAAGTCCACATGTAAAGAAAACCCACAGTCAAGATTATTTGGGTCTGAGAATTGTCACAGTAGAAGGCCAAGGAGTGATACTGTCCCAGGTAAAGTCAGGGCTATAGCAAAGTCAGTGACCAGGTGGTTCAAGCTAGGACAGAAGAAAACTAAAATCAGAAGGGAGCTTTTTAAGGTAGACAGATTGATTGGAGTCATGAGACTAAAGGAGACCAATGAGCAAGAAGATCAGGTTCAACTGGGGCTGGCAAGAGGGAGAAACCACCAAAAGGTATGCAATGGGGCACAGTGGAAAATACTGAAGAGGCACCAAGACTGTGGTTCACCATCACTGTCAAGCACAGGGTTTCCCATCTGAATAAGAAAACCAGATAACAGATAAAATGAGACATATAGGTAAGCCCACTACACATACGTGAACTTATTCTCCCTCATTATTCTGTCTTCACAACTTCTTTAAACCTACTTTGAAATGAGTTAGAAGTTGTGTACAGAAGACAAAATTGTAAGACCTAATTTTTGTAGAAACCAGAAGAAAAATACATTCAGATCCATGAATTGATGGTACTAGTTCCAAACTATTTTTACAAGAAGAGGAATATAAAGGAAAGAGAACTATGGCTATTGAGATCTTTCTATTGTATATGCTTTATATTTTCTGTAGATTAAAAAGAAGAAAAGTGTTACTGTATATTTTAATTTTAATTTACTATAGAAGTTTGCCGTTTTGTAGTCTGCTTAATGTTAAGTTTATAATATAAGTTTTACAAAATTTATAAAGTCCCTGAATGAAAAAAACTACTTAAATTGATGATATAGTTCAGTTGGGTATTTATTTCCCATATTCTGAAAACAACTGGACTTTTTTTTAGGAAAACAGAAAAACTTCTTTTGTTTCTAGTAGTAATTTACTTCTCAAAAATAAGACAGTATTCAGAATAAAGTATTGGCACAATTAGTATTCAACATTTTGAATGTTTTATAACTCCCAATATGTTTCTGCATTAGACTAGGTTAATTTGGACTTATAAGAAGGAACAACATATAATAATATTATTTTAAACTCTCCTTTAAGTTGGTTGTTGTTTGGCCACAAATTCTCAGACTTAGGGCTCCTGAAGATATTAACGGTTAATGGAAGGAGCACCGGATGAAACAATTTGGAGCCCCCATACAGAGAGTCAAAAAATCATCTACTCATTTTCATTGAACATGCTGATAAGTTTCAGAAATCTTGACAGACTTCCAAACTGTGCCCCTATTTCTTTCATGAATCTAAATGAACATTAAGACATTGTGCTCTTATCTCCTTGAGGATTTGGCCGAATTCTTGAGAAGAAAAATCATAATCCAGCATTCAAAAACACATGAATGACTATAGTTAACAATCCTATATTGTGTATTTCAGATAGTCAGAAGGAGGAGATTGAATGCTCCTAACACAAATGATAATGTTTTAGATGGTGGAGATGCTACTTATCCTGATCTGATCACAATATATTATATGTATGGAAACTTTGCTGTGTACCCCATGAATATGCACAATTATTATTTGTCTATTAAAAAGATACATGAATAAAAGCAACAATGAGAAAATCAAAAGGAGATTGGTTTGTACCACCCTGCTTCCTTTTATGGCCAGCCTGGACTTTCTAGTTCCCTACCCTGGAACTATGTCTTGTTTCCAATATGGTAGACCAAAAGAATTGGAGATTTTCAACTCAATAACCATAAAAAGTTGAATATTATTTATAGAGCTACTTAGAGTGAGGTGGATGTGTATGGTGACAATAGCTAATTGGTCTGGTAGTAAGTTCCATATTTTAATATTCAAGTAGGCAATTGTCTAACAGAAATTGGCTTTTCATATGACATGAAATTCAGAAAGTAAAGAATTATAACATGTAACAGTTTTTTGGACATGGTAGAAAGATTGAAGGCCAGTATATGATGTTATTATTATGACATTTTTGGACATTTTATGAGAAAAATCAAGATATGATTAAATTATTCTACAGTGTAAGTTGAAAGGAAATAGTTGCAAAACCTCATATAACATACATACTATAGCTGATTCCTTTATTCATTTAGGAATTTATAAATTACTTATTTAGTCATGCTATTTATGATGAATCTGATTGTTTAAATTGTTAAGCTACTCAGTGATTGAGAGTATATCTCCTAAAGATATTATAAACTCCAAAACTGTTAACTTTGCACTCAAGAGACCTTTAATGAATATATTTCCAAACGGGGACACATCCAATTTCGTCACAATCACAATACAGATTTGGACTCGAGAGTGACATAATCAGAATAGCAAAGTCATTGTGTCCCCTGCCCAACCGAGGAGCCTTCATCTCAACCTAAATCAGGAATGCTTGGTCTGTGTGATCCACGCTAGAGCAGGAGAAAAAGGTGCAAAGCCTTTATGGCTGACAGTAAGTTACTTTCTTCCTTTTATCAGCCCAGTGTTCATTTTCCAGCCCTTTCTGAGCACATTTTTCCATAAAATAGGTCCTAGTTCTCACTTGTGAAGAAAGGAAATGGAGCAGAAGAGCCCACACTGTTCTGAGCGTTAACCCTGATTCTGGATAACAGCAGCTTGTCCTGCTGACTGCTGCAGGCTCTCACCAACTCTCTCTCAAAGGTCTGAAGATAAAGAGAGCTCGAAATCCCATCTCCCTTCCAAATCCTGGGGATAAATGCTGTTGTTATTTGCTCTTCATGTCAAGCTGGCCCAGAAGAATGGGCAGGGCCAGTTGATGGGATAAAATCATCAAATGGAGACAACTGCTCAACTTTTCTCATTCTCACTGAGTGCGGTGATGACAATGTATGCTTGGTTTTCAAACGCTGAAGGTTTCCACCTCCATAACTATGATAAGAATAATACTCAAGTAACTCAGACGTGGAAAGCAGACTTTGAAGGATTTGCATGCGTTCACCAAGGAAAGTCAGAATAACAAGCAGAATTGGAGTAATTTTGGAAAAATTTTTTCCTGACTTCAGCCATAAACACAAAACCATGAACTTTTCAAAGAGAATTAGCAAAGCATTAGATAATTGAATAATTTCTTTTAACTATCGACATGGCTTAGGAAGGACTGGTTAATTTATCTTAATGTGGTTTTCATTTTATTTTTTTTTAAATAACTAGATAACTCAATGGAGTGATTAACATTCTAAAACAACAAATGATCATGTTACTTCAAGGTCCTGACTTACTGTAAAGGCTCAGAGGTAAAAATGCTCTGAGCCGACGGTGAAACTCCATCCTCTTGTACTTAGGTACGGCTCCGCATAAGGTAGAATGCGTCTGGTGCCCTGCTGTTTGGAAATGACCCAAAGGCAGAAGGGGAAGATGAAGTTTCAGCAGGAGAGACTGAGTATCTCAGAGGATTTGCTCTGTGAGGCAGAGACGCTTGCCTGTGAGTTACAATTTCCAAAGAAGGCTTCACTGGTAGTTTTGAACAATTGTGACTGTTTGAGTAGTTTGCTGCGAGTTGGTGATGGGGGTCTCTGCATTTAATACAGCGTGTTGATTCTGGATGGCAACCCTGGAAAATCTTAGAAGCAAGGAAACATCATGTGGAGTCTTGGAAGACATAACTCAGACATGTAAAATATATTTTCTCTGACATTCCTGTCTCTCTCTCTTTCTCTCTCATACTTTATCTGTTTATTTCCCTCTTAGCAAAAATCATGCGTTGCATAAAACAAAATCAATCCTCAAGTGTTCTTTCTTCCAAATACGTTTTCCTTCTCATACAAGAGACAAAACAAGAGAAATATTACAAAATGTTGACTTTTCTAGCCACTGAAAATTGAGATTTCTATGTATAAATTAACTTATAAAGGCAAAACTTTAAATCTGGTGACATCTTCATGTTGCAAATCATCATTTAGAAACTTGCTTCTTACTGCGAGGTGATTTTAAGCGTTAATATGGAGGCCATTAAGTCTTGGTACATCATCGCATTTATAATGAAAATGCTGAATTGCAATTGTGACAAGCTCGAAATAAATGTGGAATTAGCCTTCAATTAGAAATGCTGGCCTCTGGTCTCCTGAAGTGTCCATGAGGAGGGTAGAAGGAGGAAAAAGTTCTTTTGTACAGTAAAACTTGCCATATGGGCCTATGCCTAAGTGAACCCTCCCCTGTCGAATAGGATGAGAACCTGGCTTTGGAGCCGAATGAGCTGCTGAAATCTGATCAGCCAAAGGCCAGTTTGCAGGAGGTTGTCATCGCCTCACAGAGTTTGCAAAACTTAAAAGGCAACCACTTTCTCTTTCAGGGGCTTTATAGAAAAGATCATTGGCTATTTAAATATTGAAGCATTGCAGCAAGTCTCACCTTTTGATTAATTTGTATTGTTTATGGCTTTTCATTTGTTTTGTTTGGAACAACTTTGATTTCTCTATAAACCCCTCATTGTATACACTGCGCACCCAAAGACTGGATAGTTTCATCTGAGAAGATAAGATTGCCTGCAAGAACTTTCATTCTGGCCACCTTTTCCTGTTTCACTCATCCTCTTCCCAGCTGCTGCTGCTGCTTTACAATGTCAAGGCCATGCCTTTATTTTCGTCAGGGATTCATTCACAGAAATGCTTTGCTTTGAAATGTGTGCCTGATGAAACACTTGTGAAGCATTCTGTAAAACGTGTGTATGTGCTTTAGCAAGATAGAGGTAATACCCTTCTTATAGAGACCAGTGAGTCAGTAGTTCTCTCAGTGAAGCCCTCTCCCACATGAGAGGACAGAAAACCTCCATCCCACAATGATCACACCCCTGTGACGTCATTTCTTCTTTTAGGTGGATTTATTTTGAGAGGGACAAGAATCAGGTTTGTCTGTACCAGGAAAATTTGCTCTGCAATTCTATGCGTATTGCCTGCAATGTGATCTTTTAAATTCCAAATTATGAAAACATTTTCACAAATATATTTTCTCTTCTTTCTGCAATGTAAACTTAAACTTTGGAGTATACTTATACCAAACTCTTAAAACAACATCACTTTGGGTGTTAGAATTTCCAAATGCACAGAAAGGAAACATTGTCAGAGAGTTCAAAAACGGCTAAGGCTTATTTTGGTTATTTTAAAAGATTAATACATGTGAGATGGCTGTGGAGTAGGAGACTGAGTTCTTGGCTTGGAATTCTCCCATGTTTGGTGTGAGATTTAAATTAGACAATGGTTGTGGACTGCCCAGCACAAACCTGGAATATTAGATATTCAATACTGCTAATTGTGTCTGAACTTGAATGGTGCTAGGCCCTGACACCATGAATGTAATTGACTATTACCATAAAATAAGTCTAAATCACTAGAGTTAAAGCAAAGATAAAAAGTATATTCCACTTAGTTTAATAGTTAATTGTCATGAATATCCTTTCTTTTGATGGAAATATTTTTACCAGCTCACTTAGAAAATATAGGAGCTACCATGATATAGATTTTCAAATGTTGGTTTTGAAATTCAAAAAGGAGAGGGAGGAAGAAGAGGAGGAAAAGAGAGAGGGGATGAGGAAAAAAAGAGAAATAGGAGGAGAGAAGAATAATTAACTATGTATTACGCTAAGCACTTGATGTGGGAAAACATTGTAGTATAGTAGTTAAAAAAAATAACAACTGGAAGTGAGACTGCCTGGGTTCAAACCCTACACTAATATGTAAGAGCTGTGTGATCTCAAGCAAGTGATTTAATGCCTCCAAGCCACAATTTCCTCTTTGAAATGGAGATGAAATAGTACCTACCTCCTAGGGTTGTTGTGAGGATTAAATGCAATAAGTCTAATGCATTTAACCAGCACCTGTCTCTTTGTAAGTAATAAAGCCTAGCTATTATTACACATTACCTCCAGTGCTTATAACAACCTTTAAAGGTAGGCACATTTTCCCCACTTTTCCAAAGATAAGCACATTTCTTAATGGCGAAGATGAGAAAGCTCAGGCTGAATTCACATATGAAGGAATGAAGATGGACTCTTACCTTACACCATATACAAAAATTAACTCAAAATGGATTAAAGACATAAATGTAATAACTAAAGCAATAAAAGTCCTAGAAGAAAACCTAGGGGAAAAGCTTCATGACATTGAATTTGGTAATGGTTTCTTCGATATGACATCAAAAGCACAGGCAACAAAAGTGAAAGTGGCAAATGTACTACATCAATCTCAAAAACTTCTGTGCATCAAAGAACATCATTAACAAAGTAAAAGTCAATCTACAGAAGGGAAGAAAATATTTGTAAGTCATATATTTGATAAAGAATCAATACCCAGAATATAAATAACATCCAAAACTCAACAATAACAGTGTAACTCAATTAAAAACTGGGCAAAGGACTTGAATTGAAATTTCTCAAAAGAAGATACATGAATGGCCAACAAGCACATGTAAAGATAGTCAACATCACTAATCATTAGAGAAATGCAAATAAAAAGCACAAGAATATATTACCTCCCACTCATGAAGATAGCCACTACATTAAAAAAAAAAACCAGAAAATAATAAGTGTTATTGAGAATATGAGTAAATTAAAACCATTGTACACTGTTGGTGGAATGGGTTAACCACTATGGAAAAGAGTATGGAGTTCTACAAAAAATTAAACATAGAATTACCACATAATCCAGCAATCCACTTGTGAGTATACACCTAAAATAATTTAAAGCAGAATCTCCAAAAGATATCTGCACGCCCATGTTCATTGCAGCATTATCCATAATAGTCAAGAGATGGAAGCCACCCATGTGCCAATGGACAAACAAATGGATAAAGAAAATGTAGTGTAGAAACACAATGGAATATTAGTCATCCTTAAAGAGGAAAGAAATCCTATCACATGCTACAGCATGCATGAACTCTGAGGATATTACACTAAGTGAAATAAGCTAGTCATAAAGCAACAAAACTACATGGTCCCACTTCTATGTGTTATCTAATGTTGTCAAACACATAGAAACAAAAAGAAGGAAAATGGTTGCCTGGAGCTGAGGCAGAGGGAAATGGAGAGTTTTTGTTTAATGGGTACAGAGTTTCAGTTTTGCATGATGAAAAACTTCTAGAGATCTGTTATACAGCAATATGAATACAGTTAACACTGCTGAACTACACACTTAGAAATGGTTAAGAGAGTAAATTTTATGTGATGCATTTTTTACTAAAATTACAAGTAATTAATAAAGAAATAAACACATAAAAATTACATAAATGAAAGTATGGAGTATTAAAGAAAAATGTGGGTGAAAAGGGCATAGTTTGAAAATACATCATTGAAAGAAAGTCTACAGAGTATTTTCAAAATTAATATTGAAAAATATGTTTTACTCAAATTCCATCCCACTTGGCATTTTTCAAACAATTCTATTGCATAGTAAAATGCTTAGCATGGAATGGGCATTTAATACTTGTTTAGATACTTCACGTAGTAGAATGGGTTCCAGCTCTATCCAGGAAAATCAAAAGGAGCTATGGAAAAACAAGCACCACATGTACTCACCAGCAAATTGGTATTAACTGATCAACACCTAAGTGGACATATAGGAATAACATCTATCGGGTGTTGGGCAGGTGGGAGAAGGAAGGAGGGGATGGGTATATACATACATAATGGATGAGATGTGCACCGTCTGGGGGATGGTCATGCTTGAAGCTCTGACTCGAGGGGTGGGGCAAGGGCAATATACATAACCTTAACATTTGTACTCCCATAGTATGCTGAAATAAAAAAGAAATGATGAATCTTTAGTATATATGTTTTTAAATTTTTATATTTATATGTTTTAAAATTATTATATTTTCCAATGATTATGAATTCATATAAAAATCTTTCCATAAAAACATCCATTTTATTAGCATTTTCCCCAAATCCTGAAGAGGTTGTTAGCCCTTTGAATAATAATTTTTAGGATTAAGTTGATTAAAACTCTTTGGGAGAAAGCAATTATGAACATGATAAATTAATCAAGTGGGGGAAATCTACACGTTTTACCACTTGGGAAAATGAAATCACATAGTGTTCTGTGTGGTGCTTTGCAAAGATTTTTTTACTCTCCTTGGGATCAGATAGATAAATAAGTAGAAAGGAGCAATCAAAGATGAGAAGAGAGAAGGAAGAAAAAGATGAAAGAAAAAAGAGATGCATGGATAAAGGGAGTCATATTCAAAGAGAAAGAAAATTATTATGTTTAATTTAAAGAAAAATAGTCTAGGAGCTAGAGATCCAATGGAGAGAAAACGTATGCTATTTAAAAGTAAACTCCATTGGACTGAACTAAAAACACAAGATTAGCACATTTAGAGAGCATGTGGTGCTGCTTCTAATAATAACATAGAATTATTAGGAATGAATTAGAATCATATCTGCTAGTGGCCTTCACAAATAGAGAGATTAAGAAACTTTACCTGGGTTCAGAGAAACGAATATGATACAAATAATTTCAGTTAGCAAAATATGGTTTTTAAACACAAAAATAGAGAAATTAAGAATAAGAGATAATATATATTTTCTGATAGTTACGTATATGGTTAGGACTATTTCAAAAAGCATCTATGAAGGATTCCTCCATGCCTCAAGCTGGATGACCATTTTGAAAGACATGTAGAGTATGCATGTGGTCCGCGCCTCCTAAGAAGCTCACAACCTCACAGAAGAGGAAGTCATAAATCTGGGTTAGTATCTCAGGCAAAGCAGGGAGCAGGTCTCAAAGGCAGAATGACTAAGGTGGAAGATACAGGAGTTGTGAGGGTGGCTGAAGTTTTCATCTTGGATGCAGGCAAGCATGGACTCTCTGTCTCAGACAGGCAAACAGACTTTAATAAGACTCAAGCTGCACTTTTTCATAGTCTTTGTTTGAGGTGTGAGTTGTGCCTGGGGACTTTCACACTGTCCGTCCAGGAACCTTCTGGGAAGCTGAGGCATATACTTGGTCTCTGAACTCTGAGCTATGGTCCCTTTTTTGAGCTAGGAAAGTCCAAGATAAGACAGGGATATTCTAGGGGAAAATAAAATTTCTTTGCATGGTGAACACAACTTCAGAGGCAGATCTATAGTGAAATAAAGATCAATTGCAGAAAAACAGGGAGAAAAAGATAAATTTCAAGGTGAAGAGGAGAATAGGTAGTATTTTCAGAAATATTTTACCAAAATCTTTACATATTTATCAAAAATAAGTGCCTGAATTATATGGTTTTGATCCCCTGCAGAACTATCAAATTTATCCTTCCATGGAAAATATCTAAAACACGTTCTCACTCACTCTCCTTCCTGCACTCACTCTCTGTTTCACTCGCTCGTTCTGAGTAAAGCATTTGCATTTGCTTGTCAGAGCTAATTTTCTTAAGTCATGGAAAGCAGCATGGCTTGCTTAAATAGCCAAGGGGAACTTGGTGGTGCAAGTTTCAGCCTGTGCTGCACCCAGGACACACTGGACATGGAACATCATCATTCTTCTGTAGTTTGATAATAAAAAGTTTGTTGGATTATTGGAGATTATCTACCTGTCTCTCTCTATATGTGTATACACACACACACACAAACATACACACCAGTCTCCAGACAAAGAATTATTAGGCCCAGATCAACAATCGTTTTTTTTTCTTTTTTCTTTCTATTTGCCTTGTCCTAGGTGGGGGTGATGTGTTAGAGTTAACCAGGGGAGTATAATACCTTCAGAGCACAGAAGGTCTCCAGAGGCTCAAGGGACAGCATTTCCAAAGGCTAACTTCTTTCAATGATTGAAATAAACTGAAGTATAATTTGAGGAGTCTTGCTCATGTATAAGAAACCATCACTGAAGACAAATCACTTTTGCAGTGCTAATGAAAATCTGACTAGATCAAGGTATAGTACAAAGCAAATAGTTACAACACGTGCACCTACATAAAAAAGTACATCATTAATCCCCATGATAGATATAGTTAGGAAAGATTGCCAACATAGTCATTCATTTTACTCATTCCACTAACATTTACGGAACCCCTGCTATGTTCTAAGCACTGTGCAAAGCACCAATTGAGAGAAACATGCCCTCGTGGGGCTTAGATTCCAGTAAGAAGAAATATACAATTAAAAAGAAAATGTAAATAATACATCTAGTAATTATGCACTAAAGGCTTTTGACCAAATTAAATCAAAGAAGAGCAACAGGCACGCTGGGATAGAGTGGTTGTCATTTTGAAGGGGGTGTCAGGGAAAGCCTCCCTTGTGAAACAACATATGAAAAAAGATTAGAAGGAGGCCAGGGGATGGGGGCAAGTCATGGGGATAGTTTAGAGTAGACCGTGAGAAGAGCAAGTACAAAGGTCCTGGGGTAGATGTGTGCACAGCATGTTCAAGGCAAAGCCAGAAGGCCAGCGTGGCTGCCGCAAAGTGACTGACCGAAGGGAACAGCGGTAGGTATGATCAGAGAGGTAATATAGAACAAAGGCCACACATGCAACTTTGTAAATCCTAGTAAGAATTTTCCCTTTTGCCTCGAGAGAGACAGGACTTCAGACTATGCCCACTGAGCTACAGATGGCACTGCCACCCATTCAGATGTTTCTCTTCATTGTGCTAACCACTAACTTTTGCCCGTGCAATGAAGAGAATTTAAGGAATGTCCCTTGACATAACCTCTACTTTTCACTTCTACTTATCTCTTCTTATCTTTGTGAGCCACAATCAAATAAAACATCGCCAGTCTTTCACTGGGTCATCAAAACCCTGAGCCCCATGATGGATTCAATCCCAGGCTAATCCTCATACAAAATGTACCTGTGTACTAGGTAACCTATTAACAGCCTACAGTCTTGCTATGAATTACATTAATGGGCAATTTATCTAATGTCTTTGTGCCTTAGTTTCTTAAAATGTAAAATGTGCATACAAATAGCACCTACTTCGTAAGCTTGTGTAGGGATGATGTGTCACTACATGCAAAGAGTCTAGAACAGTGTCTGTTGTGTCATAAGGGCTGTATAAGTGCTAATGCTTTTGTTATTATTACTGTTTTTATTTAAACAATGGGGTAAAATATGAACAGACTAAAACATTTCGTAGTATACACTTGATATTGGAGGCATGATTATCAAACTCTTTGTAGATACAAATGAAGAGTGATTAATTTGTTATAAATAAAGTTACAAATGTTTTACCTTTTTTTCTTTTCTATATGATTTTATGTTTGACTTTGGGTTGATGAAATGGGTAAAGCAAATACAACAAGAATTTTTGAGAGTGGGATAGGGTTTAAATATCAGTGGCAAGTTACGAACCAAGTATTGTGTGGGGCAGAGATTTTTATCCCCTATTCTCTATTTAATCATCTTGGGTGATACTCATTATTTTTTACCTGGCACAAACTTAATAACTATTTTTAATCATCATAGGGCAACACTGTATTCTGTAAATGACATATGAATTTTGGGGAGAAAGGAAACATTGAGCATCTAGAATCCACTGGCATACAGGGAATAAATTGAAGTAACCAGATACAATTACCTAGTCACTTAGTGCATTTGTAAAACTGGAATGCGGTGAAAACTCTACCATTATTATCAATACTATGTGAAAAACCAAATGAGATATCTTTAACAGAATTATTGCCTTGTCTGATGGGCTTCATGTCCATGAGAATAGGATCCCAAAGTTAAAAGAGTACTACTGTAGTTACTAAGAGATGAAAGTCCAGATTGTTCTATCAGCAAAACTTTTATCTTCAGCATTACAGCTTTTTCCTAGTAGCCAGTGCCAAGTGTTAATAACTCCCTCCTCCTCACCAAGACTTTTTTTTTAAAGATTCAGTAAAGTCGAGGCATTCAAAACTGTAATCAGTTGATGCTCATTCTCAATTATTTGAGGAATAGAAATAGTTTTTCCCCAAACAAACAACAAAAGTTTAAGTACAGTATAATTTCAACAACCTGAGCTATGAAGGTAACAATGTATGTTTTTATTTCTTTTCAGTGTTCTGACTGTTACTCTCCAAATCCATTTGTACCAACAGCAGCAACTTTCTTTTCTCCCATATCATCGAACATTTAGCATTGCAGGATTATTAATCACACTTTGTACTTGGATGACCTCAGTTTGAAAAGGCATTGTTTAGAATTCTATAAACAGTCATTAATCCTTTAAAAACACTTCAGGAAGTTATGTGCTTTGTAATCATTTTATCCAAATTATTCAGTTTCTAGAATTATCATATGCTTTCCACTTTTCATAGGATCCATGCTCATGAATGTTTTTTTTCTAGATATGAAAATAATGATCGTTTTGACACAGTCAGACTTAAAATTTTTTAAAGAACCTGGTCTTCTGGCCTACCTGCTAGTCACTTTTTGCTCTTTCACATCTTTGCTTAGAGGTCATTTTTTCCCGGAAGGCTTATCTGACACTGGGGTTAGCTCTTCCTACTAGGTACCCCCACTATCCTCTGTGAGTTATGTGCAATAATACCCACAGATATGATATCACTAGCTTATGTAATTATATTTTTCACAATGACACTGTGAGATCTAAGGATGTAATTTGTTTTATTCATATTGCTTTTCCAATCCCTAGCAAGGTGCCCATAGTAGACACTACCTTCTTGTTACTAAAAAGTGAATCCTGTATGGCTCTGGAGTTCTGAGTACAATCCAGTCTCTATTATGAACTAATTCTGTGACCTTAGGCTAATTCATTAAGCTTTCTAGTTATCAGTATCCTTCTTTACTAAAAATAATAATGCTAACACTTATGGAGCAATTTTTATGCACTGAGTGTTGTTCTGAGCGATGTACTAACTCATTAAATCTTATAAAAAGCCTGTGGAGTAGATCATTATTATCCATATTTTATAGTTGACAGAGCTAAGGCCTGAAAGGATAAAATAACTCTGTGTTGGTAAAGTTAGTAAGTGGCAGAACTGGGTATTTGAATCCAGGCATTCATGCTCAAAGACCAGGCTTAGCCATGACACTATACGCCCGACCTAGACAATTAAATGATTTTTCAGTTCTGTTTCAAAATCAATATTGAATAATAGTAAATTTTTTTAAAAAGAGTTTTCAACTGATTGAATCTGGCTATGAAACCTAAGTTTTTCATTTCTTTTATAGCTGTTAATTCACAAGCTTGCTGATTTTTAACATTTTTATTTGGAAAATAGTCATAATAACATTTACCTTGCTGTGTTGATCTATTAATTAAATAAAGTAGTGTCCATTATGTGTCAGCATTTAATAAATGACACTATTTTAATGTTGGAGAAATAAAAATAGTATGTTCATGTGATTTGATTCAGTTAAAAAAATGAACAGCCCCAAAAAATATTTTTCTGAAATGCCATCTAATTGGGAGGCTAGCAGGTACCTATTTTCTACCAGAATTATTCAAATAAAAGATTTAAAGATGCTGAGTTATTTGGGAAATTACAAGTTTTCCAGTTGCTTTAGGGTAACACGTCACCCAAGCCCACAGCAAAGTCTTGATTAAAACACGGACGGTGCTAACAGCAAGAGGAAGGGGGAAAATCCTGTTTTATTTAATTAGACAGGTCATAATGTCCCTAGTTTTCAGATGAGGAACCAGAGGCCTGTGTATTCATGGTCAAACTGGGAGTCAGTGAAAGATCCAGCACTGGAAGATGGATCTGTCTGATTCAAAGCCTCTGTGCTCTTAATTGCTACATTATATGCTATTTGAAAACATGGCTTTATATAATATATACATCTTTCCACCCGGCTCAAATGGCTTGACCTAGCTTCTGTTCAGGGTACTCAACTCCAAGGAAGCTCATTAATTCACTCCACACATTATTAATGATGTGCACAGTTGAGAGGTCTATGTTGTGCAGAAATCCCAATCTCTGGAATAAAACATATCTAGGAAAATCACTTTGTTTCACTTACTTTCCAAGAAGAGAGATTTACTACTAATGTTTTAATTTGATAGCATTAGAGTTTAGCTACACTTTCCCCCCCTAATTTAGCAGACCTGAATAAACTTTGTTTCCAGATGTACTAGTCTAAGCAGGTCAGGAGGCAGAATCTTCTCAAAGAGAGAAGGGGAAAAAATGCTTGTTAAATGGGCATTCAGCCAATCTTGAGGAATGAACACAGCATTTTCAGAGTCTTCAGAATATTAAGAACAGTTCATAAGTAAAAGAAAATAGGAAATAAGGACCGGAGGTTGGGAAGCCTGGAGTCAGTTCAGACTGTCTGGATCACTTATGTTGTGGTGGTGATTTGAGCTGACAAAATGTTATTGGAGGGATCACTCTCCTCTACTCTGTTTGCTTTGGGAAGTCAGGCAGAGATTTATTATGGCTGAAAGCCTTTACAGCTGTCGGATGTAGTCCTGGGTTAAGAGAGTTGAAAATATCGGCTGAAATTAATAGCATGAGTTGTGATTTGGGATATTTGCAACAGTTGCAATGGAAAAAAAAAAGCCAGAGACTACAATTTTGTTCTACATCTATGAGTACATTGGGAGGGAAAAAAAAGGCAATCTAGCATCCACTGAATAAAATTCAGATATCTGAAAGGCTGATAAAAGGGACTGACAATTAATGGGATGGCATTTAAATGTAAGTAAAGATGTTAGAACTGATATGTAGAATGATACAAGAGAGAAAACCTTGGAAGTGGTATCTTTCCAAAGAATATTCATCTTGTAAAGTAACAATCGGTCCAATTCATAGGTGTCTGTAAAGATACTAAAGAAAATATATTTGGAAGATGAAGATAGATAGATAGATATATACGTAGATTACATAGATATATATGTATTTTGAACTATTAATCATTATTTTTGTATTTATATTTCTACATAGCAATTGCTATAATTATATCGTCCATCTATTTATCTTTGGAAATGAAAGTTCGATAAAATGCTAAAGGAAATACTTCATGTTTTGCTTCCATTTCTATGTCCATAGACATAGTCCAGAACTATATGTATTTTAAAGAGATAAACAGACTTCTGTGATGTAGAAATACTCATAGCTAATGTTTATTAATGTCCATTAAATTGGAACTAATTGATTAACACTAATGTGCACATGTGGAAATAACATTCATCAGAAATCAAACAGGCGGGAGAGGGAGGAGGAGATTGATAAATTCACACCTAATGGGTACAACGCACACTATCTGGGTGATGGGCACATTTATAACTTTGATTCAAATGGTACAAAAGCAATTTATGTAACCAAAATGTTTGTACCCCCATAATATTCTGAAATTATCAAAAAGGAAAAAAAAGAATAGATCTTAGCCACAAATAGCCAATGTTTTATTCATTGCTCTCAACCAATAATGATTCAGAATTAATGTTACATCAGAATGTAGATTAATGATATGAGATAGATAGTTTGGAAAATGGTCATAGCAGTACCCCTCCCTGCACCCATGTCATTTGGTAGCATTTGCCAACATTGACTCTGAACTTGACAGTGACTTTCTTTTGCTAACAGATAAGTAGCAATGAGATGCAGGCAGAGACTTGAAAAGCACTTACACATTGAGGTTTACTTTCTTTCTGCTTTTAGGAATCCTATGGCCTCTCTTAGATGATGAGAGCCCTAGTCATACCTGTTGCCCAGATGAAAGCCTGTCAATCACTAGACATGCAAATGACATTATCCCAGGTCATAGAACTACCCAAACACCTACATGCTAACTGCAGACCCAGGAGTGAGCCCAGTCAAGATGCCAGGAAAGGGACACATATGCCTTGATGGTACAGGAATAGCAATTACTAAGGTGATAGAGCATTTGGAAAAATGGCTGCAGTGATTCCTTCCCCTGAACGCATGGCATTTGGTAGTACTCCTTCACATGGACTCTCGGCTTGGTTGTGTGACTTAGTTTGTTTCATAAAATGGTAGCAAGCAGAGATTGGAAAAGTGCTGGCTTATCAGGGTTTTCTGTCTTGCTGCTCTGGGAACCCAATGACCACTGGGCAAAGAAGTTAAGATATTATTCTGAGCAGTGACAGACACACATGGTCCCGGGGCTTCTATCACCCCAGCTAGACAGGCTGAATTACAACATACACAAATGAAGAATACCATACGGGCACCAGCTCACTCACTAGCTGAACTCAGATCCATTAGTAAGCCCAGGAGAAATTGTCCAAGAAATACCATAGAACTATGACCCACTATTTTTTGTCTATTTCTTTTAAGGTACTTAAGGTACTAAGTTTTGGGGGGATGTGATATGCAACAAAAGCTAAGTGATACAGTGCCACTCTGTGAATAAAATTGTTCAAGTGAACCACTGAAAAAACTATATATAGTTCAATTTAATAGTCTACAGTTCAGTCTACCTCAGTCGCCTTTATAGATACCTAGTCGTTTTTGTTTTGTTTTGCTTGCTATGGTGAGTAGAATTGCTTTCTTCACTTTTTTTCAGACAGTTCCTGTTTGTGTATAGAAATTCAACTGATTTTTGTATGTTGACTTTGTCTCCTGAAATTTTTCTGAATTTGTTTAGTAGGTTTTTTATATTTTTTAATTAATTTTTTATTTCAGCATATTACAGGGGTACAAATGTTTAGGTTACAGACATTGCCTTTGCCCCACCCAAGTCAGACCTTCAAGCATGTCCATGCCCCACTTGGTGTGTACCACACCCATTAGGTGTGAACATACTCATTCCCTTCTCCCCCCTCCCATCTGTCCAACACCCAATGAAATGAATGTCACTACTAAATGGGCAAACAAATGTTGACCAGTCAATACCAATTTGATGGTGAGTACATGTGGTGCTCGTTTTTCCATTCCTGTGATACATCACTTAGTAGAATGGGCTCCCACTCTATCCAGGATAAAACAAGAGGTGCTAGATAACTATTTTTGTGTGCGTCTGAGTAGAACTCCATGATATACATATACTGCATTTTATTAATCCACTCGTGTATTGATGGATACTTGGGTTTTTTCCACATCTTTGCAATTGTGAATTGTGCTTCTATAAACATTCTAGTACAAATGCTTTCTTTATAGAGTGTCTTTTTTTCCTTTGGGTAAATGCCCAGTAATGGGAGTGCTGGATCAAATGATAGTTCATTTAGTAGTTATAACAGTTTTTGTTGTTGTTATTGAGGCTTTATGGTTTTGTAAATATATGATCATGTCATCTGCAAACAGAGATACTTTCATCTCTTCTTTTCTGATTTCATTGCCTTTTATTTCTTTTTTTTAATCTAATTGCTCTGGCTAGGACTATGAATACATAATTTTGACACTACACTACAAATGATCACTTCAGCCAACATTTAATTGTTTGAAGAGAGCAAAATTTATAAATAGTACCCTCTACAAAGTAGTCTGTAACAAGGCTTTGTTGTGATGATGATATCAGGGAAGGTAGTTTGGTGCATTCTATTTGGTGTTCCATACATTGTTTATACACAGGTCTCTGGATTCTTAAGCCCAGTTAGTAGAAGTGATCCATATAGAATATGGTTATGGGAAACATGAAATTTATTATAATTCATGGAAGCTGAGTATAACTTCATATGCATTTTCTTAGAAGATGTAAGTAATTCACCAATGGCTTCTTAAATATGACATCAAAAGCACATCAGCCTAAGGAAAAAAATAGATAAATCAAACTTCATCAAAATCACAAACTTTTGTGTGTGTGTACACACATATCTATCAATTCAACGATCTAAAATTAAAAAAAATTGTAAAATATAGTCCCTGCTGCATACTAAACACTAATCTAGAACCAGAGACATGAAGACGAATTTGACACCTTTGAGGATTTAATTATATTATGATGAGTCCAAAAGTATTCAAGATGATATGATCATGAACTAACTTTTTTGTGTGTGTACACACATATCTATCAATTCAACAATCTAAAATCTTTAAAAAAATTGTAAAATATAGTCCCTGCTGCATACTAAACACTAATCTAGCACCAAAGATATGAAGACGAATTTGACACCTTTGAGGATTTAATTATATTATGATGAGTTCAAAAGTATTCAAGATGATATGATCATGAACCACTTAGGTAGCACCTTCCCGCATTGCATTCTAGTACAAGTTAGATGCATGTTAGGATATCAGTAAATATTTGGTTGATTCATGGTTGTTGCTTTAGGCAAACCTTGTTTTCCTAAAGACCTTGAGAGATATTCTATGACTAATATGTCTTGATTTCACAGAATTTCTATAATAGTTATCTGCAGTCTCCATTTTCTTCCAAAGATATTATTAATAAATCTGGTTTGAGTGGGAATTTTGTGATAAAGACAGATCTATCACAACCTATAAAAATAACTCGAGTTATATCAAATTATGGTGCCACAGTTACTGTGGGAAGTACTAGCTCCCTAAGAAAGCACGATCTTAAAACAATTTTTAAACAATTTGTTGCTTACTTGATTGCTTTATGAGGAACAGTTTGATATTTATCATGCTTAATTGGCCCTCAGGGAAACATTTACTATTTTCAACAATGATATACACAGGAAACCTCCCCACACACATCCTACTAAGACAAAATGCATCCTTTGAGATTGTAGATTTGGAGCAACCCATGACTGATGTGTTTTATGAAAATAGCCTATTATTAATAGATGGATGGATTTATCACAAGCTCCTCCAACTTCCTACATGTGGCCCATCATTCCAAGACAGGGTCACTTATCAATTATTAGCCCTGATAATAATAATCTATACATACTTGCCACTTTACGGATCACAGATGTTTTCATATAATATCTATCACTTCATGTCATATTTGAGTATACTGTATAGAATATAAATAATCTAAAAATAATTTATGCTTGTTTTGGGGAGCAGTTTTGGGGGTGGGAACAGCAGTCTCTTGGGCCTACTATGTAGCCAGGGAAGCCAGTACTTTCCCAAATTGTCTCTTGCTAAGAGCGTAGGTTTTAGAACCAGATAGCCTGATTTCTACCCTGGTTCCTCCACTTACGAACTGTGTTACCTTGGGCAGGTTATTGAATCTCTCTTGTGTCAATTTCCTCAACTATAAAATGGAGATGTCTGTACCTATTGCATAGGATCTTTGTTAAGAGTGTAGGAATTAATACACATGAAGTGTATAGAAAAATGCTTATCACAGAGTAAATACTAAATAAATGTTAACTGATTATTCCTGAGGTAAATATTATTCCTCCTTATTTGTATTTGTTATATAAAATGATTTCTGATTATTCTCATGTCATGGTAATTATCATCTTCATTTTACAGATGAGGAAAATAAGTTGATACTGCAGGTTATTAGGGATGGCCTTCAAATATAAATCCAAATATTCTAACTTCATCTCAAGCAGCAGTGCTTTTACTTTTTAAGGAGATCACAGGTATTTTATTCTATTATTATTGCTGATATTTATACCATGTCCCTGCCCCCCCAAAAAAAGGAAAGAAAAGGAAAAAATAAATAAATAACTTAAGAATATGTCTTGACTTGTTTTCTATACTTAAGTTTTCTGTTGTATTTTCTATACTTTTTTGTTTTGATTTTCCCTTTGGGCCACTTTTCTTTGTGTTTTACTTACATTCTGCTTCACTTTCCTTCTGTTTCCCTACAGGTGAGCAAAATGTCTGGTTATGGAATGGATGTTGAATGAATGCAGTTATTTTAGATTTTTGATCCACAATGAATCACTTTACCCTTCTTTTTGTAAAAATGATTCTTTCTTTGTGCCAGCAGTAAAACCCCACATTGCCCATTTATTTAGTTCAATTGATTCAACCATGCTGTGAGTAACAAATGGAGCACCCATGGACAGGGGGAAAGGATGTTGACTGAAAATGTTGTCAATAGATAGAGATAGTTGAAATTTGTTCCATTTCAATTCAGTCAGCATTTTATTCTGAGACAAAGTGATGCTCAGCTGCTCCTTACTTTCTTCACAACGCTATTTTTTTTTAACCCTTCATGAACATGTATGATGTATTTTCAGATCTTTGTAGGTTGGAGCATATGTCCACAGAGCTAAAGCATAATTAATGTTTTAATATTTTAATAGATCTACATGAACTCAACTATTTTGGTCATTGTTTTTTTTAAAGAGAGAGCATATTCATGTGAAATATTTTCCACCTAGAAATACAAGTTTATCTCTTTATTTTAAATCATTTTCATGGTTTTTCAAGTAGGAAAAAAAGCTACTATAGGGATGTGAACTGTTGGTGAATCCAAATAAGAGTAAATAAATGTGCGATGAGCCACCCTCAGTGCAGCTTACATCAAGATGCTCCTTCCAAGGATTGGTGTGTAATTTTATAACATAAGCCAAGATTCTTGTACACTTTATCGCATTTGAAAATTGGGGGAATTAGTAATGCTCTTAAGGTAGGTTTTACCCCATGTTACAAAACAAAGCTCTTTATTTGCCTTTAAAGGTGAAAAACGAAAGAAAGGGATCAGAAAGGTATGAACATGCTATTATACAGAGAGAGGGCAAGAAGGATCACTTTACATTCCTCTTGTCTGAAATTATCTATTTCCATTCTATAGCATCTTTGTTTGTCATTCCCCTGGTTATGTGCTTACACATAGGCTGGCTTTGTTTCCCTACCCAAAACTCTTATCATGTTACCTTTAAAATTTGGCGTACGGCAACAGAAGGGTCAACAGTGCCACCTTCCTCATGGTTTGTATGACTTCGTTAGTGAAAAAGAACTGTGGGAACCAATTTTCTAGGAGACCCTGAAGTCATTATGGGCAATAAGACTTTCATATCTTTCAAAATAAAATAATTTTAATGGAATTTGACCATTTGAACAACATTATAACTTCAAAGACTTTTAATAGGTTATTGTTAAGATATTTAGAACATTGAGAAGTATGCATTTTATAATGTATGTTTTATTTCATATGCAAAATATTCAGTGTTTCAAATTTAACTCCCCAAATCAGATGATTAGATTTTTAAATAGTTTTCTAACACTCATGACATGATATTATTGAAAAAAATTACAAGGAAATTTCTGTTATATTTAGATAAAAGTAGACAGATGGAGAGTTAGATAAAATGGAGAGCTTTTATAGGGAAAATTTATTTTAAAACTTTAACAGAGAGAATCTTTCAACTCTAAAATTCTATACTTTTATGTTTTATGGTTTTGGAGCTGGGGTTGTCACAAAAGAAAGTCACCTGAAGAAAATTAATCTGCATCAAGTATTTCATTCATTTCAAATATCTTAAAATAAAATTTACAAGACTATTGTTGTTGCTGCTGTTTTTACACTTTAATGCCTGTATGTAAAAGACATGTCATCTTCAAATTCAGAAGAGTGTGTGCACCACAGTCTGCTCCTTGGGAGGTGGATGCTATTGAAATCCAGAAATCAATCTGTTGTTTTTGTTTATTGCTTGCATCCAGAAATGAAGCATATAATCCACAATATTTCAGTTTTAATAGGACATCATATCATTCATGCAGCAGACACCCCCTCTCCTTCTATAGGAAGGGTTGTGAGAAAATAGCTTGTTCTCTGCCAGATGGTGGGAGCCCAGAAATGAGAAATTGGAGCTGAGAGGACAGATGAGGTCAGCTGGGCCACCTCCCCTGCCAGGGCTGCCTCCCAGGGCTTCTGGGGGCCTGATCTACCCTGTGTTCAGTGGGCATGGGTACCTAGCCCACTGGCTCTTTGTGGCCTTTTATATTCCAACAGATACAGTCACCAATGATTTTGTTTTTGCTTCTCATCACATTGCAAGGCTGCACCTTGTAACTCCATGATGTTACCTTTGTTATTTCCCCTTACTGTATTCTACCCAACCTCACCTCCCTCTGGTCTAGTCATGGTCCTCCATGCTATTTATTTCATAAGAGAGTTTTATAAAACCATGACAAGGACTTTAGCGGTCATTGTGTAGCAAACAGAACTCAATGTATGAAAGATTGTAATTTTTATAATGGAGAATTTAATCATAATGGGCATGTTGTCATATAAACTCAGCCATGTGTTAGTGACTAGCTCAAAACCTTTAGTGCAGGGTATATTCATTGCCAAGGGCTGCTGAAACAAACCACCACAATCAATAGAAATTTATTCTTCCTCAGTTATAGAAACTAGAAATCAGAAATCAAGGTGTTGACAGGGTTAGCTCCTTCTAGAATCTCTGAAAGAGAATCTGCTCTGTGCTCCTCTCATAGCTTCTGGTGGTTGCTGGAAATCCTTAGGTCCCATGGCTCGTTAACAGGTTATTCCAATCTCTGCCTCTGTCTTCACGTAGCATTTTTTCCATGTGTGTCTGTATTTTTGTGTCTAAATATTCTTCTTTTTATAAGGACACCAGTCATATTGGATGTGAGGTCCACTCTAATCCAGTATGACCTCATCTTAACTTGATTACATCTATAAAGATCCTATTTCCACATAAGGTCACATCCACAGGGTTCCAGTGGACATGAATTTTGGGGAGACCTATTTAACTCAGTATACAAGAAGTAGCAAAATTTATCTCTAAAGATCCAAGTCATAATTGTTTTAGTCTTTGCAGGCTACTCAATTCTGCCATTGCAATGTGGAAGCAACCATATACGATGCATAAACAAGTGAGTGTGGCTGTATTCTAATAAAACTTTATTTATAGTTACTGAAAATTGACTTTTGTATGATTTTTACATTTTAAATTTTATCCTTTTGATTTTTTCCCAACCACTTAAAACTACAAACTATTCTTATCTCGTGGCTACACATAAATAGGTGGTGGGCCAACTTCACCAACTTCAATTTTATTCTCTTAATGATTAATTCTCCAAATTTAAGGGCAGTCTATTCTATATGAAGAAATCATGGCTGCTGCTGTACAAAAACATTGCCTTTTTTCCTGTGTCTCATTTGATTTTTATAAAATTTTTGTCAGAATAAAACAAGGTCATTTAAAAAAAATTATCCCCATTTGTTTAGTTGTTTTTGTTAGTGGTTAAGTCCCATATTTCAAATGGCATACTTGCCCATTTTTTTTGTTTAGTTTTTTATATCTAATAATATCCTACTTAACAGCAAGTATTTAGCTTTTTTATTCTTTCTTCCATCACACTGCCAATACTCTCCACTCAAGCACACATATATTTTGGCACACCCCATTCTCCTCAAATAGCAAATTTTCGTTAAATCAGCATTCTTCGTATGCATTATTGTAACTAGGCAAATATTATTCAAAGCTGAGTCAAGGATATTTTAATATTATAATTCATTTTTTCAAGTGCATGATGGTCTTATTTTTTCATTTGCTTAGTTTTCTAAGTATCTGCTATTATTTCAATCCCCACATTTTCTTAGCAAACTGCATAAACCCTCTCGATAAGGGTAAATACACCAGTCATTCATACATTGCATTTCTGTGCCATGATGACATCCTTCCTGTGCCCATCCACAGGCCCAGCCCCTATCCTATGCCCCAAAATGGGCTCTTTTGCCCCTCCCTTCAATGTTAAAACACATACTTACCACTGTCCTGTTTCGGTGAGTCACATCATTCAGTTGCTCCCCAAGAAAGGATGTACAGGTGGTCAATTTGCTAAGACATTTTCACGGGAAAAGAACTTTATCTGCTCTTACATGTAATAGATAATTTGGTCATACAGTGAATTTGGAGTTAGAATTAACATTTAACTATCATTGTGAAGGCGTTTACTTCCTTACCTCTGGGGTTTGAGGATTGCTGTTGATAAGCTATTCTGATTTCCATTTTGGGGTATGTGACTTTCTTTTTAACTCAGAAGCTTTTTGAATTTCTTATTTATGCCTGGTGTTTTGAAATTCCCCAAGGTGTGTTTTAGTGTGAGTTCCCCTTCTTCCCCGCTTGGTGTTGGGGAATACTTGATGGTGTTTTCATGCTATAAATTCATGTGTTTTTTTTTCATTCTGAGAAATATTGTAGTGTTTTTATGTTATTCTCACCTCCACTTTCTCTGCTGACTTTGCCTAGAACTTCCACTAGTCATTTCATTCTATTACTTTATTAGAATGTTTCTAGTTAGATATCTTGCATTCTGTGCTGATCAATTTTATTTTTTATCTTCTCTCTCTTATTTCCCATTAAATTCGTTTATTTATTCTTCTTTCTTGCAGAAGTACTAACCTTTTATTTTCTAACTCTTCTATTCATTGTTAGCTTTCTGAGAAATATTTTTTTATTTCCACATACTCTTTCTTGGTCTTTTAATGTTCCTTCCTTTTTAGTTTTGCAGGATCCTGTTCCTTTCTCATGGTTACATTTCTTTCTTTTTTTTTTTTATGTCTCTGAGGATGCCATGGTTTCTGAAAAGTTTTCTTCTGTCTCCCTCTCTCTTTTTCCCGTGCTTTTTTGGAGCTCTATTCTGTTTATTTGGGCTTCTTCCTTTCATGCTGGAACATTTCTGATTATTACAAGTTTTGCATATGAGATTGGAGTTTGCTCAGTGCTGATGGGTTGTTTCCTTGGGGAGTGTTTCCAATATCAAAGTATCATTTTCTGAGATCTTTTTTTTTAAGATGGTCTCACTTTGTTGCCCAGGCTAGAGCAGCATCATAACAGTTCACTGCAACCTCAAACTCCTGGCCTCAAGCAATCCTTCCCCCTGGACCTCCCAGAGTGCTAGGTTTACAGGCATGAACCACCACACCTGGCCAGATCTTTTCTTTTAAGGCTTTATACTTAATATAATCCGACCCCTGATTCACCTTCAATATTTATGTTTTTTATAATACTTCATTTTAGAAAGCTCTTACGATATTGCCCTATGGCATAGTATTTTTTTTTATTTACGTTGCCAGAATTATATGTGTATTATGACTGTATATCAATGCATAGCATTACCTCTATTTATAAAGGGAGGCACTGAATTGTGCTATAAATGCTCTGATATAAGAATTTCTATCACAACATCCTTGCTGCACATATGAGCTAAGGAGAGCTTTTGAAGCCTCTATGTGCCTATGTTAGATATGTATGAACAATTTTTTTATATATAGAAAAAGTATCCTTTATTTGTATTTTATATATTAATTTCAGGAATTTCAGCTACTCAGTTTTACTGCTTGGTGGAAATATTTGAATGTTAATGAATAATTAATGGGTGATATTGAATAAATTCCTAAACATCATTTTTAATGGAAGAAATAAATATTTATTTAAAGACTTTCATGTGTCACATAGATATTCTATTATTTTTACTCCCCTTTGAATTATTCCAGCATCAATCATATTCTAGGCTATAGGTTGTTTTCCAATTCCCTTTTTAAAGTAATGGATCATGTAATTTATTTTAGCTCAAAACTGTTGACTTGCTGGAATGTGTAGCTATTTTCAGTTATTCAGGCCTGTGTCAGTCATATATTATGCCAATCTTAGTCTGCTAGATAAGGATTTAAGATTTAATGTGCATCGAGCACATTTCCAACATCACGCAAATAATCCAAAAAAATATCTCAGTGGAGAAGATTTCATTATAACTTTTTTTTGTGGATGAAAATATCAAAGAGAAGCTTAAATGCATGAAATGCCCTAAGCAAAAGAGAAATATATTATGAAATAGTCCTGTTCTTTCTCAAGCCTTCTTCCAGACATCTTTCCTCTGTAACCTCCTGTTCCTAAGAATTTGAAGCCCAAGTCACAGCCAAAGATGATTTTCTCATTTCATGTCAGAAAGCATATCACCTATTTTGTTACCTGATAAATTTCAAACAGATTCATCTTGCATATGCGACTGACCCACTGCAAAGATCATAAAAAGATGGCCAAGTTTTGCTTCATTTGATTGATCAACAGTATCACCTGGAGTTTTTCCGGAAGGTCCTTAAAGATCTCAGAAAACATAACATTTGGCTAATGTCACTACTTAAAACAAAGAAAATTGAGCATGTCTTCAGATGAAGCAATGCATTTGTTTCTAAGGGAAAGTAAGACTCCATTTGGTTCTTGGAGTTGTACTAATGCTATATCCACTCCATTTGATTTAATTGGCCCTGAAAGATTTATCTTTTTCGAATTTTCAAATCTAATGACAGAGTTAGCAGCTTGAATCTGAAGTTATTAATGTAAATATTAGATTAATTGAATCTCCAGCTTTTTTAATTTAGTTTCTTTTACCTAGGCATCAATTGAAACTATACCATATGGCCTGAGACAAGATTATTTATGATGTGAAACTGAGGAATTAATGCTATTATAGCAAAAGAGATTTTTTTTTTAAGGTGGAAGAAGCTTTAGATCATTTAGTAGGCTTCTCAGTTAACACATGAGTAAACTGAGGCATGGGAAAATTAAATCAGTACTCCAGAAGCACAGATTTCATGAGAAGTCATGGGGCTAGATTAAAAGGCCCTGAAATCCCAGTTTAACACCCCAGCAAGCACAATTTATTATAATTATAGTTCTTTCTTTACGTGTAGGGAGAAACCTTGCTAAAATATTCTCACGAACACCACAGGACTTCTGTATTCGTCAGTCCCAATGCAGATATTGCCAAAACTGTGATATAAAGAAAATAGACCCTTTGATCTTCAAAACAGTGTATTTTCTTCAGACCTGTAAGACCACTAAGGCCGACCAAGTGGTTGTAGCAGCAATAAAATGCTTAACTAAAGTAACCCCTGCTAAATAATTCCCTTGCTGATTATAAAAAAGTGATCCTTTTCTGACATAATGACTATTCTAATAGAAAAATCTTGAATATTTAAAACCATTTGGACTCTAAAATTCATATTTTATATTTGAGTATAAATTCATATTTATAGATTATTTTGAATTATTATATTTGATTCCCACCACAATGCTATGAAGTAGATGAGATCAGCATTTTTCCCCTTCTATTGTAAAATGAGGAGCCCTGAGTTAAAATAGCTGAAACTTCTTTCCCCAAAATCAGAGCTTGTTTTCTGAAACTCCTACATAATTTTCCATATACATTTGAATATGATCACTAGCCACATTTAGTTAGTCCACAATAAGATGACAGCTGAAAATATGGAAGTTAGTACCAATGAATATCGAAATATACTATTGTTTTTTTTATTACTAATTGATTTTAATTGCTATTAGAGTAATTAGCTATTTTCTATTATTATCTATCTATTATTACTAATCATAGTTTTAAGCACTTCTGAAATGTCTGCTGGGTGCAACATTTACTGAACATGATATTTTAATATTGTCCATTTATGAATTAAGGTGCCAAGTCACTCCAGGGCCATGGAAGCATCCAAAGGTAAAGCCATATGTAAGTCCGTTGTCACGGCCAGCAGATATTCATGCATCTGCTGCTTTGTTTGGCTTCACCCATTTGAAATGGAATTAAATCTGAAAATTCATATACAGAGTGAGACTTTTACAAAGATAACATGTTTATCTTTATGTTTTTAATTTGTTGTGACAAATGAAAAATCAATTTATGCTTTATGACAAATTATTCAGATGATAAAAAGAAAAGAATATTTGGAAATTTTTTTCTTCAAGGGACTTTTAAACATATGCTCCTGATCAAAACAATTCTTAAATAAAACCGAACATTGGTATAAGGTCATTCTAGATGTTTAAATTTGAGATGGCAATTTTAGAAGCTGATTTTCTTACCAAACCTCATTGTTCTTAATGTATATATTAGCCTTCTTATCCCAGCATTGAACCAATTTAGTTTAAATCTCTCATATATTATAATTCTTGCCACCTGTAACTGTCTCTTTTGTGTGTATGCCAAGCCTTACCTTCTATTTTATTGAAAATTTTTAAATTATTACATTCATAGTTTCTAAGAATTATTTTTTTGGAATATGGATTTTAAGAAACAAAGCATGCATCATTAAATTGAAAACATTATGCAAAAATCATATTTAAATTAATTCATGGAAAACATGTCTTCTTTACTGACATTTCTTTGTGAGATTTTTTTTTTTTTTGCCTTCTTCAGAGTACAAGTTGTGACAGGCAATTCAAAGACTAAAACAAGATGCCATTCTTCCTTACTTGGGATTGACATCTTTATGATACTTAAAATTTATACTTTATTTCATTGAATAACATGACTTTTATTTGTATTTTATATATATACACACAGAGATATGCATCTACTTTTATTTATATATGTAACCTAAATCTATTTATGTCTATCTACAAATTTAAAATATCTCTCTCTATATTTAAAATGTCCATCAGAATATATAAAATGAAACAAATGATAGCATCATCAAATAAAACAGAATCTTAATCCATTAGAATAAAGTTAAAAATAAGAAACCTATCTGCTAAGATATAAAATACAAAAATAGGATTTGAGAAGTGTGTGTTATCTGATATTGAATCTTGATTATCCATAGATTTATAATGTCAGCTTTTAAAAATATAGCCACTGACTATCCATCATGTATCAGACACTATGTCAACTATTTTTCCACTCCCTAACTCTTCCCCTAACAGCAATCCAGCTACCACTGAGTTTTACAGTTGAGGTAATGTAGGCATAAGCTCTTTAATTCCTGGCTTATGCTTCTACAGCTAGTTGTTCTCAATGACACACACTGCTCCCTATTAGAAAACATAAGAAATCCCTTACCTAAGTGAAACAGCAAATAGCTGCAAATTACTAAGTAATCTTAAATATTAGTAAGGACATCAGAAAGATTTTTCAAAGCTCATTCACTTTATATCTTGGTATGTTTGTTACTTTCTTTAACAGTAATAAATTGGTACTATTTAAATATCTGAAATTCAAGTAATAATATATAGAGAATATCAGACCATATTTATAGAAAGCTAATGTCTCACTGAAGAAATGATGGACATATAGCTTAAATGTTCTCTTAAAATGATAGAAAGACTAGAAACCCTGTAGGAGTTGTGGATATTCAGGAACCGTAGGCATTGTTGATTTGTATGTATCACAACGGAGGCTGGGGCAGTGGTCTCAGGCTTTATGTCTTTGAAAGGGTAAGAGGAAAATTTATAACAGGTGTTTGATTTAGGTGAGGAGAAAGTGAGTAAAAGAGGGTAGGAATAATGTTAGGATCTATATCTCTAATCATTTGAGTTTACATTTAGAAATATAACCCTCATCTACTATAATTGACCTGATAAACATCATTAGAAATAAAATTATTAATCTCTAATAAGCATCTGAGCACCTGCCTTGTACCTTTGTCATGCCTAAGGAAAACAGTAAGTAATATCAAATTTTCAAAGATATATATTATGGGTGTGTGTGTGTGTGTATGTATATATATATGTGTGTGTGTGTGTGTGTGTGTGTGTGTATGGAGAGAGGAGAGGGTGAGGAGAAAGAAAAAAAATGTGTTTTAAAGGATTCTACCTGGAATCCTGGAATACTCCTGTAGAGCTCAGAGACAGACTTCAATAGATGATTTTAAGAGACAGATTTCAATCAATTCTTCAGAAAGCCTCCTTGTTTCAGCAGGAACACCATAGAGCAAGATGAATTCTTTGGAGAAAGTATAAAAAGCAGGTATAGGTAATGAGGTAATAAAAAAATAACTTTTCTGTAAAGGCTTATCTCAACAACTATTTACAGTTAATAATCTAAAGACAGTGTCTGCACTTTGCAGCAGGTTCAGAAAAGCACCTAAGAATGTCAAATAGTTTCAGCTTCTAAGACAATTAGGCCACTGGTTTTTAAATCATAGAGAAGTTGAAATATTTTATACTATGAGAATGTGTGTGTGTGTGTATGTGCGCACGCACACGCATGTGCACACATATACAAGCTTATTTGCTTGGAAAGGATTTCTATGAGAAAGAACTTGTGGAAAAAATCCACTAACAAGTTACATGCATGTTGGGAGACTTTTCCACCGGTTCCAAATGGAAAGGGTTAACAGATGAAACAATACCAAGGCCTTTCTACCAGTGCTGCCATTACAGGGCATGAGGTAATGCCGTTTGCTGAGACTGGGTAAAGGGGTGGCTTAGAAAGGATGAATTCAAGCTTCAGCCAAAACTAAATTAATTAACTCCAGCTACTCTGAAATTCTGTAGTGTGGAAGCAATGGCTGAAACCAGGTCTCAAAACTGTACAATGTCGTGGAAGGAGAAGAGTGAAATGATTAATACCCACCTTATTGTGATGGAGATTGGTCAAGCAGCAATGTCAGATAACTCTGAGTCAAATGTGATTCATAATTAGCTGTAATTGCTTAAAGGCATCTCTGATTAGAAAAAACCCAATTCAGAAATAAATTCACAAATATTAAAATAGTTGGAAGATTTGCTTAAAATGGATAAGAAATGCTAGACTATCTATGATAGAGAAAAAAATAAACTTAGATTACCAAAGCATTAACACTGTATGTAGTTTAGATGAGATGGAAAAACAGGAGATTCAAATTCATCCTGTAGCGTCATCGAAGCATACTTTCTATTAAATAGTTTGGGAGTGACTTCAGAGGGCTGTGAAAATCTTCTGTCAGATACTAAAATACAGATGTTATATAGACGTGAATAACAAAGTTTTATCCAGTGGAAGAGAAAAATTGCAAATGAAGTGGAACAAAATTATGATTTTTCGGTTGAGTCCCTAAGCATGACTTGGTTTTCTAATTCAGATTTCCTCACCATTGGTGTTCAATAAAATAGTGAATTCTCTGATAGAATTTAACTTTTGTTGCCACAAGCATCCGTAAATAGTTCTAGAATAAGCACATGAATATATTAGATGGGGAGAATTACAAAGATGTTTTATCCAAATCTCTCTGACCTTTGGTTGATACCTGGAAGCACTTTGTTTTCTCTAAAACTCAATTGGCCCCCCTCCCACATTGATATTATCACAGCAAAATAACATATTTTCTACACATTTTATAAATCCCTTAATTTATCTTCAGCCTTTCATCAGCCTCTTATAGATGAGCTTCAAGCCCTGCTTTGTGAACTTTCATCTTTCAAATTATCATGAAGAAAAGAAGGCATCAAGCTGATGATCTAACCCCCAGACAAATCTTTATAATCATGATGGGTTGATAATTCTGATTAAATCTTGATGCCTGATATAGCCAGATTTTGCTCATGTTCAGCCTTCTATGGCTTCATAAATGATTGAAAATACTTGGAGGCAAGATATACAAAGAAATGGTTTCACCAAAACTTCTATAAATTGGGCTGTGTGTTTGGTAACTCTATAGCGAAATGTATTATAAATGGACACAAATGCCCTCTTCCCACTAGGCCACAGTATACATAGTGGGGTGCCCAATCTCAGTGCATAGGAGTGCTGGTGCAAACACCTAGCCAGAAATGTTGCAATGCCCCCAGTGTCAGGAGGTGACTCCTGTAGCTTTGTGGGCATAGGGCATCAGGTGACAACTGCATTAAGGTGACTATGGCTGTCAAGGCAACAGTGGAATTCATGAGGATGCCTCAAGGTACTCTATGGGCAGCTGAGATCTCAGTATGCAAACTCATTGAAGAAGGTTGAAGCAGAAGGGAGTCGATCAACCTACACACACACACATATGTATTATATAACTGTGACTGACCCATTGCATTGGATAAATATTCATTCCTCCTTTCCTTCTCACTAGGAAACTACCTTAGACAATTTACACTCCATAAATATTGGCTGACTTGAAAGTGTACTTGAGACATTCATGTCTGAATAACGTTATGCTTTTCATTTTTCAGAGCTTGACTTGCATATTCATTAGGATGAGAAGATGTAAGATTATTTGTTGTAATTAAAATTTATCCCCAGATGTTAAAAAAATAAATTATCTCATTTTTTTTTTTAAAAAAAGTGAAATAACACAAACAAAATAAGGAGTTGTGTTATCAAAATGAGAAGAGCATTGTGTCATTATCTTAAAGTGTGCTGCTTTGTCACAGGCACCCAGAGCTGGTCAGTAGCTGAGCTCCTTCTTGCTTCTGAAGCTCTCTGAGGAGTCGGGCTGCCATTAGACACCAAGGGCTGAACTCAGCTTAACAGAAAAGACAAGGTGGTGACCGGGGTTAGAGTTATCTCCTAAATTGGTGTAACTGAAACTCTCTCGTATTCCCAGAGTGTGCCTGCTGTCTCTCTTAATAGACTAAACATATGTGTCTTTTCAATCACTTAGGAAAAGATGTTATGAAATAACTATAGTCATAAATGGATCATAGATGGTTTTAACATAATATGACCATCCATTCATAATTTCTAATTGACTGTCAAACGCATCACAGTTAGCTAAGATATTTATTTTTAGTCCCATATTATCCAATAGAGGTCATAAAAGAAATCAGGGATATTCTCTATTCAATGCTACAAAATAAAATTATGGTCATCTATTTAGTATAACAAGGAATAATAATATGTGTTTACCTTTATGATTTAAAGTTGTTGCTTGTGTTACATTCTTATTAACAAAATGAAAAGAAAATGCTATTTTTCAATGGAGTTGCATGTCATTTTCACTCTAAAGATATGTTACTATCTTTTCTATACAGTATATTATTTGCACTAGACTGACAATCATTTATTATCAGAGTCCCCTTTGGGTATGGTGGGGGTGTACATGTGGATGTCTGGAAAATGTCCTGCTATCATTAAGTGAGATACTCTCACAGGAAACTGATCAACGTAAATTTTTCCAATGGACACATTTGTTCTTTTCCTGATTAGATTGGTTCCTCTAATTTAGTGGTCTGTTTGGGCTAATATACAGTTATGTACAGCATAAAGACCTTTAGGTCACAACAGATCTCATATATGTTGGTGGTTCCATAAGATTATAATGAAGCTGAAAAATTCCTACTGCCTAGCAGTGGGACAGTGCCTGCAATATTCAGTACAATAACATGCTGTATAGGTTTGTAGCCTAAGAGTAATAGGCTGCACCATACAGCTGAGGTGTGTAGTAGGCTGTACCATATAAATTTGTGTAAGTGCACTCTACGTTGTTCACACAATGATGAAATCACCTAATGATGCATTTCTCAGAATGTATCCCTGTACTTACATGATGGGTGACTGTACTTCATCCCATAGCTCTCTACAAAGAAGTTTTTACTTATGGCATTTGGGTTAGAGTTTCTGTTTGGTAATGATATGTGTGTTGATAATTATAAAATATATTGTTACATTTATTTAATAACATCCTCTAATAGTCGAATGTTCAAGGACATAAACACAATTCTAAAATCTCTAAAGGAAGCAAACTTTGCCATTTTTGGAGTTACATTCCCACTGAGAGTCTAAGAAAAGCCACAGAAAGTCCCTTCGATATGAGGAGATACAATTATTAAGTTCCTATTCAGCTAGGAAGAAATGGTAGTGGAGTTTTAGTACTTCCTATGCACGTTTGCTTTCTTCTGGTTGAGAATTCAGAGTTCTCTGCTTCCCTTGTCCATTTGCTGGATTGACGAGGATCAACTTGCCCTCAAAGCACGGTCTGTGGAGTACACCTCAGCCACCCTCAGTGCCACATGTCCCTGGGTACATCCTTATAGCTAAGAGAAAAAGTCATGGATATGATAGCAGCTTATAAAATAGAGTCACACCTAATTGTGGTTTTCATCTTTATGAAATAGATACATTAATGTGTGTGTGTGTGTGTATTTTAAATGAAGAACGTGGAGCAACTTCCTGGAGGAAAGGAGGATTTCTAGTTTTTCTAGCATTATCAAGACTCCTAGAATTCCCCTCCCCCAACCTGCACATACACAAAAGCCTCCCTTACAATCCTTCAAAAATGTGGAGTGAATTCTTTCTGTCTCTGCGAGTGTCTATTATTTGAAGATAGAACGTATCAATGCTCCTCTTTTTGGCATAATCCTGCTTGGGCTACATAATATGGATAAATTACAGAATCTTGTGTGCCCAAGAAGAATGTTTTGGAAGAAACTCTCGAGAAAATGCCCTTCTTATCAAAAGAAGAGAAGCATTAATCCAATCTTATCATTAACTACAAATTCCACTTAAATATTATATGTTCAATGTTATAAACAATCCAAAGGCCACAATTTCAACACTTGATACCCTCTCAGTATCTTTATTCACCTTCCCAAAGTGGTTTCAACAGGACAAAAGGAATACATGCAGTTTCAAAATCACTGATCATTTTACCTACTCTCCACTTTCAAACGTATTAACTGTGCTTGTTTCAACAAAGACTTACTGAAAGGAATTCTGTCCTGAAATGATTAGGTTTCACAGTCATATGCCTATTTCACTTATTGCTACCTTTTTCATTTAGCCAAAAATGTCTTTCAGGATTCACCAGCACACCCAATCTACTGATTCTTTTCCTCCAAACACATTCAGCACTATTCACTATTTTTCCCAAAAAAGTTTTTAATATATCATATTTTAAGACTTCATGTTTTATGCCATAATTTCTTCTAGGAATGTCCAGATTAACTTAATTATATGCATTACTCAGTTTCCAGGTTATTTCCTAATTATCTAGACATTTAGTGGATGAGTGAGTGTGTGTGTGTGTGTGTGTGTGTAAATTTTCTCAATGCTTGACTTTGTTTTAAGTACAACGAAACATTAATTTACTTAAGTTATCTAGGGTTCTCTTTTTGCAAACAGTTAAAGGAACTTTCCCTTAAATCCCAGATCCCAGATCTTACTTTCTTGCTGCCTTCTCTTCTGTACTTCTCAATCTTTATGGTCCGCCCACCTCAGACCCTGGACTCACTTACCCAAGTTCAAAATTGCAATCTCCACCAGCCTATACAAGACAAATCCATTGTGAGTATTATAATTTTTGTGACCTAACTGATGTGGAGAAGTTACAAACAACCATTTGCATCTTTCTGGTTTGCAACTTTTTCCTCCACCTCACCCTGCATTTTTCTTCTCATTTCTCTGCCTCCCTCCTTTTTCTTCTAGTTCACCCTGCTTGACCTTTGCCCTTTTCAAAACTAGGGCCTTCTGCCAAAGGTACCCTTCTTTCCATACTCAACTTCTCAAATGGGGGCCACTGTGTTCTCTACTCCTTCTCATGCTTCTTAGTGGATTCAGGATCTTATATTATGATGACACACTCAAGATATAATTAACATTGCTGGAGCCCAGCATTTTTGTAAGAGCATAGCAACAGAAGAAGGATTGAGATAATTCCTAAAACTACAAAAATTATTAATATAATTTATTTTATGAGCCTTTTAAACCTTTATTAAAGCATGTGAATTACTTGATAAAATTATGTCTTTGAAAGATTTTCTACAAATGAATTATTAGTGGCATTCCTGGAATTGATGTGGACAAAACCTAAGAGACCTTCGCAGTTGGCTAATATGAGGTGTTGAGATCAAGTCGCTAAATGGCAAAGAAAATGGGAAGAAGGAACAGATAAGAGAGATATTCTGAAAATAGAATCAATAGCTGCTGGTGGTTAAAGGAATATGTATGGTGTAACTGAACCTAGATTACAGTGGAAAACGTAACTCATTTACTTTGTTGCGCTCATGTTAAATAATAGAGCCCAGTGGTAGGGAAACCAAAATCATGATTCTGACATTCAAATATGGGAGCATTAGCAGAGTCTTGGGGAATTTGTCTCAACTTATTTTTTTCAGACCATTGATGAGCAAATTATGAACTAGGACAAAGCTTTACACCAATATGAAAAAAAAATATATATATATACGTGTGTGTGTGTGTATATATATATATATGCCTCTCTATGTATATATATATATATATATATATATATATATATATATATAATCTAGCTTAGAGAAATCCACCATAAGGAAAGAATTACCCTTTTCTTCTGAGAATAGTTAAGTAATTCTGAATTGTTTAAGAATTGAGCACATGTGTTGGATATATACAATAAGTGAATATTATACAACTATTCAAGAGGCCATTTTCAGACTTTATTAATGATTCTGTAATTTTTCACATTTAAAACAAAATGGAATGCTAAGAGAATCTCTGATTCTAATAATGAAATTCCCTTAATTAAACTATTTAAGAGCAGTGAGGTAGTTGAGACAAAAATGTTCTAGCCCCCCTTTAATTTGGAACATAAGCATTTACCAAGTTTTTGTGTGTGTGTAATTATTAAAGTATAAATGTAAATATCAATATTTCTTTCATGCCTGTGTTCTCAAAGCATGTAACATATTATTTTGTGTACTTTTGCTCTCATGTATTCCCCCAGATTTCAGGGGGGAAAAGTACTTATTCCTGGGCTATTTCTCTGTCATTATTTATTAAATGTATAATGCTTTTACTAAGGAATTAGTGATAAAGGCTACTTTACACCACTAGCTGATAAAAGGAGCCAAGTACGAATTGGTATTATTCATTATCAAGTTTTTGTTGTTGTTGTGGTCTAGTCTTTTTCTGAACTTGGACTTGCTCTTACTTTACTGAAACCGTATACCAACAACAGGGAGATGGCTGATATGGAGAGGCTAAAAAGTTCAGTCTGTCAGGAGAGGGATTCATTTCAGCCCATCAGTGTTGTTATTCTGCTAAGTGGTGACATAATCCCAAATTCACATTCCCAAGAGATTGGCTCTCAGGATCTCTCCCATTTGCTGACTTTACTGCGAAAGAATGCCAGCTTCTGCCATAATTGAGGAAAAAGGTTTTCAGGCCAGATTATCATTTCTGAAATGGATCACATAACATATCTAAAAGTGTTAGTATAAACCCAACCTTCTGCCCAGAGATTGTCTTATTTTCAAACGAATGAATAAATTTAAGAAAACCTTTTCTTCTTTGTATGGGCACCATATATTGGGCTTAAATTCTGATAATTTTTATTTTCTAAATGAAAACACTTTAGGCAAAATAGCAGCCTGGATCAATATTTAATACAGGGGAATGAAGAGAAAAAAAATGGGGACAACCTATATGATTATCACGAAATTTCTGCAGCCATTAAAAACCATGTGATAAAGTTATATATAGTACATGACATATTTTTAAGTGAACAAATCAAGCCAGAGCAGAATATATACACTGTTGGCCTATCTGTGGGAACAATGGTACATACATGTATACAGCACACATGCAAATATTCATGTATGTGTGAATGAATATGTATAGACTATGTAATATATAGGATAAAGTTAATAATGTTTACTTCTGAATGAGCCAGAGAGCATTTTAATGTTTACTTCATAACTGTTGAAATATTTGACTATTTCAGCCTGATGCACTTTTATAATTTAAAATATGCGCTGAAAATTTATTGGTTCTACATCGTCTTTCGCAAACTAAAATTTTTGAATGTACATACTAAAGAATGCATTTAATGAATTATGTATTCTACGTTAACGTTACTCAATTTTGATACATATTTAATAGATTTTGCTAAATGCCATATGCATTCAATGAGTGTCCACAAACCACTAAGGAATGTCAGTAACACGCAGAAGCGAGGGTACCGAATGCCAGCAATGATAGGAAATGCTAGTGAAGGGCCACAATAGGGACTTGAGACCAGCTAAGGGTTGACAGTATCTTTCAGATATTTGGGGTGGGTGAAAACCCAAAACACATTTGGTCAAGTTCTATATTTCAAGATAAACTTTACCCATATGTTTTTGATTCATTTACATGTAATTCATTGAACCGACATTCTGAAAGAGTTATTTGATGCATAAGGAGATTTTTGTGCTACAATTATATGTGATACATATAATATAATGAATAATAATTTAGAGCAGAACTTATGTTTTGCCATGTTAATGATTCCAAGCACGTGTTCTTTCCTTATGATTCACTATGCTTGAACTGAGGTGTTGAGTGACTCACTGAGTCAAGCTACACTGAAGATTTACAGTCCAATCTGGCTGCATTGTTTATATTTCTTTTTTTCTAAAAAAAAGAATGTGCTTCAGTTGACACAAGTTTCAAAGAAACATGACAATCTTTACTAATTTTTACCATGATCATTTATCAGAACCTTTAAAATCTATTAATACATTTGAAAATATTAGTTCCTAAAATTTATAAAATTTTAAAATCTGATAGTACAGTTCAAATATGCACTTGTAAATATATTAAAACACTTCCCTTATATTGTCTCTTTCAACCTAGAAGACAGGATTGCTAGAAATCTCATAAGCCATGAACTCTCTTTTAGAAGATTTATGGATACTCAAATTGTACCCATAGTTGTTGAAAGGCTAAAAATGAAATAAAATTTCACAGTTAATTTATATCTCTCACTACTTCTTTGAGCCTCAGACAGTGTAACCTACTTTGGCAAATAAAACTCTATCACCTTTCTCATACATTTAAAAAGTAAAATACAGGCTAGCCTCTGTGACCTATAATCCTAGCACTCTGAGATCCTAGCAACCTGGGAGGCTGAGACAGGAGGATCACTTGAGGTCAGGAGTTCGAGACCAGCCTGAGCAAGAGTGAGACCCCATCTCTACTAAAAATAGAAAAATTAGCTGGGCATTGTGGCATGTGCCTGTAGTCCCAGCTACTTGGGAGACTGAGGCAAGAGAATCACATGAACCCAGGAGTTTGAGGTTGCTGTGAGCTAGGCTGATGCCACGGCACTCTACCCAGGGCAACAGAGTCAGACTCTGTCTCAAAAAAAAAATGGAAAATACAAATCAAATTAGGGGATTTACTTTTGTTTGTTGTATATAATTAAACATCTTTTCTCTATTTGTAAATACAAATTTTTTGACTTAAAATTTTTTGTTTTGTAATTTTCCTATGCATCTCTCTTAAACCACCTAGAATCTATTTTACTGTGTGGAGTAATGTGATGATAGGGGCAAAGTACTTCATCTGCACTTGCAAGTTTTTATGTTTAGTATCATAGTAAAAGTGATCACTGTTGTTTCCCTTTTTCCTCTTTCTAGACTTGACATGCTATTCCTCAGATTCTCACTTTCCAATTTATAGTTGGATATTATTAAGCCATTTCCCTGAGATGAACTCACCATAAACTTCCTGAAATAACTGAAGGGAGGCAAAATAGAAAAAGACACCAACAATTTCAAAAGCTTCAGATTGGACTATAACTAAATCATAATATAACAAATGAACTTGAGAAGTATAATATGAGTTGGGTCAATATATTACCAAATTAATTGGTTAAAGTGGTTAATGGCAATAAAAGCATTATCTTCAAACAAATTCAATTTTAATATAGTTTTGGAAAGTTATTAAATATTAATATTAAATTCTAATGATATTGAGATATGACTTGAAAACTAAATTGCCAACTTATGACTACTTCTAGGTTACATATGAAGGTTAAGAAAGAATATTTGCATACCCATTTACCTGAAAAATAGATACATTCACATACTTGAAGACTTTTGCAGCTGAAGAGCAGTCTGTGTTCATTATTCCTCAAAATGCATGCATTATCCAGGACCATACTGTTTGAGGACAACAGAAATACAACTCTAGCTTCAGCAAAAAAGGGTTTTATTGGAAGGATACTAGTGTAGTATTAAATCAAAGGGAGTAAGTCATCTTTTTTCTCTACTCTTGTTAATGTCATTCTCTCAAATGAGTGGTGCATCCGGGAACTCTAAACTCAAATCCTTAAATCTTCATGAGCAGGAACAAAAATAAAATAACTTTCTTCCAGCTCTAGTCTGAAATCACTTGGGAGAATAATCCTGATGGACCCAGCAGGGGTCAGATACCCTTCCCCAGCTACTGTGGCCACCAACTTTGTCATTCCTACCTAGTAATACTTTTAGCTAATGCTTGCGACATACCAGGCACTGTGAAAAGCATTTTACATGGATTATTTCAATCATTATGGTAGTTCCATTAGTTGGATGCTATTATTATTATTCCTAATTTACAAATTAAAAACTGGCACAGAGAAATTAAGTCACTTACCCACACAGCTGAGAAGTGACAGGTCAGAACAATCTGAATCCAGAGCTAGGCTTTAAACCTAGCTGTACTTAAGTCTGATGGGGAGGAGAAACCTTCACATCAGCACAACACTCACAGCAAAACTCAGGTGTGGTCAAGCTATCTCTTGAAAAGCCCTTCAAGGACAGTGGCCAAGACTTTACTTATGGTCGGTTTTCCCAGCTCACATCCCTTCCATGACATCCTTGCATAGTGGCAGTGATGGCAGTGTTAACACTCCTGGATGTATTTTCTTGTCTTCTTCCTCCCATACCTTTCTTCTTGTGTAGCCTGTTCACTAAAACACCCTAGGTTCCATTCACCTATGGACGACGTGACTGCAACATGCCACATTCTCCCTCCAGGCTTGAGTGAAGGTTGGCTAGTGTGTGTTAGTGGGGTATGGGAGAGAAAGGACATGGAAACCGTGGCAACCAGTTTGAGATGGTGTTAGGAGGGACTGGCGTTTCTTCTGGGAGAAAAAGATAGTACACAGAAAGGGGGTGGCCTGGAGGACAACTTGATGTATTTTACCATTTTTTTTGTATAGGCAGCTCTAATAAAAAAATAGGGAAAGATTAATGTTTATTTGGTGCCTTCTATGTACCAGGTGCTTATAAAATATGCATTAACTCTATTCATCTTTATAATTCCCCATATAAAGGAGGTCTTACCATCTCCACTTTATAGATTAAATGTTCTGAAACTCAGAGAGGTTAAATAAGTTGTTCCAGTTACATAGCTAGAAAGTGGTAGAACAGTAAAAGGGAGAAAAACAGAGATCTGACTCCAAAATTTGCTTTTTTCTACAATAACAGACTGACTCTGGAAATTAACCCTTTAAATTCTAATTTAAAAAACCACTGTTAAAATTCCTCGAAAATGGTCTTCAAGGAAACATAAATGCACATTCTATGTTAGGGAAGAGTTTGGTAATTGAAACACTGATAACCTTTTTTAACTATACACACACACACACACACACATATATATATATATATACATATATATATATATATATATATATATATTTAAAGGGACTATGAAACCTTAGGAAAAAGGGGGTTGTCAAACAGAGGTGTATTCTGAGGATTAAACTTTGACTTACTGTGTGAATAAAAAAAAACACGTAAGTTTCAAGTAGAGAGAGGGTTTTTGTCTCAACAACTTTTGCTAGCTGTTGAAACCAAAAGTGCCTTGGGCTCTCTCTAAGGCTACATCCAAACAGTTTCTGAACTGAAGAGAGCAGACAGTGAAATTCTGAATAATTTAGGGCTGCCTAACTCATCTAATGCTTTGCAAGGGAGGAATTTCACTTTAAATAAGATGGCTTATGGTCCATTTCCTGGCAATTTGCAAAGATTTGCACTATATTGATAGCCCATTATGCAGTAACTGTGTTTTGTTACATACTCATTTATTTTAATGCAAGTTTGCTTTATCCAGTCAGTTTGTTGACTATTCCTTGCTGAGTAGGCCTGTAATCTAAACTTTAAAGGAGGATTAGCTTCGTGATATTTACCTAACTAAGCATTGTCATTGTTGTCATTGTGTTATCCTCTTATATATTTGTTACCTGGAAAAAAAAAAAAAGACTCTCGGTTTGTGTGTGTGTGTGTGTGTGTGTGTGTGTGTGTTTAATGGGTCTTTCTGTTAGATTCGAATGAAAGCCTTTGTGGCTTTTGAAAAAATTGTTTTATGAGTTGAAACTGTAATTTAAATAGAACCAAGAGTTAGCTTAGACAACAATGCTTCTAATCGCTTTTTTATTCTGTTCTATGCACACATAAATATAACAGAAGAAATACAACATAATTCATCCTCTCTTTTAATCTCTGAAATACCATGAATAGTTAGTAGGCCAACAAATAATTACAATTCTGCTAGCCATATTTGGTCCACAACTTTTCAAAAATCATACAGGTTTCCAATATCCCTTTGAAAATAACCTATGTTTTTAAAGGAAAACTTGCTTATTTCCTCTGCATGACTTATACCCCCAAGGCAAATAGAATAATAGATAGCTATGTTTAGGAAACCTTTTAATATTAATTGTTCATAAGTCAGAAGAAACAGATCAGTAAATGTTTGAGAGAAAAGGAGAGAAATCTAATTTTATTTCAAGTAATTGCCACAAAATGTATTGTCTTCTCATGGAATCCTAAATTCACCAGTTTTTCATGTTCATCAAGCCAACTTATCATATTGTATCATTCCCATACCTTCTTTTTAAAAATTTTTTTCTAACAAAAACACCATGTGCTTCAGTGAGGTCGGAAGTTTCCACAGCTTCAGGGGTGAATTGTAACGGTTTTAGCTAGTTTATGCGACTTATTTCCCTTCCCTTCTGGGATTGGTTTAGAAAGGGCAGATGACCTGATTCTCCATAATGATATATTTGGGGAGACCTGTCAGGAAATGATTCCTGGTTCTTAAAAATAAGAAGACTCAAGGGAGAAATAGCTCCCTGTGTCTCTGGACAGAATGTGTGAGGGTATGAGCCTTAGAATTGCTGCATTCAACTTGCCCCCATGAATCTACCAACACAAGGACAAGAGCCAACTGGCTGTGGTTAGCAGAGAACTAAGATGAAAAGAACCTAGTTCTTTGAGCTGTACATATGGAACTGACACACATACAAACTTCCTGCTATGGGAAATGATAGACTGTAGTTTAAGTAGTGTAAGCAAGGAAGTTCTGTTACCAGCAGCTGAGAACATCCTAACTGATAACTCTTTATCAATTTTATGAAATGCTACATACAGATGGATTGCCATAGGTCTGTCACTCCAGAGCTTTGTAAAATCTGAGGGGGCAGGCAGAGAGAGACAAGAGTTGGGAAAAACAAGGATTGTGTACACAAAGGATATAATTTATAAACCCCAGATATTATCAATGAGTACAAAAACAACGTGCTGAGATAAGCTTCATAGCTGAGGGGGGGAGAAAACCTGAGCTCCAAGAGAATATTTCAGAAGATAGGCACTTCATAATTTCTCTTAGGAAGAGAAATGCTCCAATTCATGATTTGCTGTATGCCTTTCAACACAAATGAGGTATAAGCTCTAACTCTCTTGAACAATGTTTGTACCGAATTTTCAGGACAGGTAACTGGAGGAAACAGGTATAAGAGTACAGGTACAAAACAAGGCCAGTGTACCTGGGCTTGAGAAAACATGGAGACCAGATCATGGACTGAAATTGAGCTAGAAAAGGAAGCAGGGATCAGGTTATGGAGAACCTGGCAGAGCATGCAAATAATTTTAGTATATTAAGGGTAAAACTAGTAAAGGGTGGTAAATTAAAAAAGCACTTTTTTTTTCTCAGCAATGTGGATCTTTGAAGTTTGTATAGGAAAACATTACTTTGTTCACTGACTAAATAATTCATTTATTAATATTAAACAAAACAAACTAAAACAGACACATTTTTAGATCCAATGATTTAAATTCAAGGAATCTAGTTTAAAAAAAGAATCTGAGATGTAGGAGATTATGTACAAGGATGTTTATCTCAGGATTATTTATATTAATAAGAACAGGAAACAACCAAGTCTCCAACAAAAAATGGAAACATTAATTAAATCATGGGACATTCTTAAAACTGAATACTACTGAGCAATTAAGATTATTTGAAGAATATTTGTTGCTTATAATAAGAGGTTTAGGTGGGGCAAAAGTATCATACAAAACTAAATGCAACATACAATTCTTATTTTGGGAAAAAAAGAGGCAAGTGGGAAGACATTTATATGCATATGAACAATCCCTACACATATACAATGAAAAAAAATGACTAGAACTAAATTCAACATAGCAACAATAATTTTCCCAGATAATGGGCAATAGGCAATTTTCTTGTGCATAGGCAAGTAAACATGGTTTGCTTTTACATGGTAAAAACAATAATTTATAAATAAAAATAATTTATAAATAAAAATGCCAAAGCTAAAATAGTTCAAAATTAAATTTCAAGAAAAAATATTTACTAAATCATAATATAATTAGAGCAAGGGTAAAATATGGCATTTTAGGGAAATAAGCAAGATCATAGCACCAACCATAATATAGTGTACATACAAAAAATGACTTCAGGGAGGTGGAAAGTGCTATGTCAGAGTGCTGTGTAAATTATTAAGTCATAGTTAAACTAGATGAGATTATGTATGTATGAAATAAAATATTTACACATTATGTATAAATAACATTAGTTTTATATATCTATGCATTATGCATAAACTATATAAAATACATTATGTCTGTTATGTTATATACATATATACAATATAATTTTATGTATACTTATATAATTTTGTTTGTATTCACTTAAAGGAAGCAGCAATATCTCTAGCAGCTGGAAACAGCTAATTGATGTTTACAGAAAAACTTTAGATAAATTAAATTTAACAGAGTTTAATTGAGTAAAGAATGATTCATCAATTAAGCGACCCCCTGAACCCAAACAGGTTTCCTCAGAGCCATTCTGGTGCTGCCACGTGGTGGGAGAGGATTTATGAAGAGAAAAAAAGGAAAGTAATGTTCAGAAAATGGAAGTGAGGTACAGAAATAGCTGGATTGGTTACAGATCAGTGTTTATCTTATTTGAACACAGTTTGAACAATTGGCCACCTTTGATTGGCTGAAACTCGGTGATTGGTACAAGAGTAGGTTCTAGTTCACATATCCAGTCAGTTACAGAACTTACAAGGATGGAGCTTTAGGCTAAACTTAACATTAATTTAGAAAAGTAGAAGTACAGGCCTAATGCTGTGCATTCTGCTTCTTTTTCTTCTTCTTCTTCTTCTTTTTTTTTTTTTTACAAAAACTGTAATACACACCTTTATTTAAACTCCCTATAAGAATAAGAATAATACACACCTTTATTAACTCCATATAAGAATAATAGCTCTAAAACTGACCTTTAAAAAATAAGTATCTTGGTCAAAAATCCTTATAGGAGATAGGAGAAATGCAGGATAGGAGAAAATGCAGTTTTTTCCAAGTTGCAAAATTATTGACAGGGAGAATTAAAGATGCTAGGGTTCTTGACACCCAAGACAGTTTCTCCTAAACTGTGATGGGTCAGCGATTGAGGAAAGGTTCCATATCACCAGACATGGTAATGTGGCTCATAAAAAGTGGCGGGGTTTTTGTTTTGTTTAAATATGTAAATAATGGAAAATACACAGACCTGGGTGTAAGAAAGTTCTGGATTCAAGTCCTAGTTCTTCTATTGGTTATCAGGATGTGCTTGTGTTTATCACAGAATGTTGCTGTGCCTCAGTTTCTGATCTGGAAAATAAAGAGATTGTATTAATTATCCTCTGATATATTTGAAGGTTGACTAACAGATACCTTGAAGAATTACATAACTGGGGAAAACAACATCACATTGACAAAGTTGTATTATAATATTTATCTTGCTTATCCAAATACTCCATCTTCCTGGAGTATCTTAGTCTGTTTATGTGTTACAATAAAGTACTTGAGACTGGGTGGTTTATAAAGATCAGACACTTATTTTCTCACAATGCTGAAGCTGGGAAGTGCAAGATCAAGGCACCAGTAGGTTGGGTTCTCTGGTCAGGGCTGCTCTCAGCTTCCAAGATGGCGCCTTGGTGCTATGGAGGGGAGTAAGGGGTGCAATCCCGTTCACATGGGAGGAGCCCTCTGCATCACCTCTAGAAGGTTCCATCTCAATGTTATCACACTGGCAACGCCTGAATTTTGGAGGGTCTATATTCAAACCGTAACATCCTGAGAGTCCAAATAAGTTGCCTGAGATATTGAAACCAAACAGTAGCTGAACAAACAACTATGACATATCCATAAGCATTTACAGTAAGTGGAAAAAAAAATTATCAATGAATTAAGGGAGATTTCAAAAGTTGAAATGTAGAGAACTCTTCAATTGTTTTAATTGGAAAGAGATGTTTGTAATGTCTCTTTTGTTGTTTCTGATTTTGTTTATTTAGGTCTTCTATCTTCTTTTCTTCATTAGTTTAGCTAATGGTTTATTCATTTTGTTTATCTTTTCAAAGAACCATCTTTTCATTTTGTTCATTTTTTTGTATTTTTTGTCTCCATTTAGTTCTGCTCTGATCTTTGCTATTTCTTTTTTTCTGCTACTTCTGAATTTGGTTTGCTCTTGCTTTTCTAGTTCTTTGAGGAACTAGGGAGAAACCATACTAAGCTAAAGAGACCTAATATATTCTCAAAGAAAAGAACTGTGTAACTATAACTGGATTTAATCCCATTCCTCCAAAATTAGAATATATGATAAAGTCTTCCCAAGTCAAACTTTGTTTGACAGTAGGAACAGTGATAAGAATAATAATGGAATCCATTTTATGAGGTTATTAAAAGGATTAAATGAATTAATACAGAGAAATCCCTTAGAACAATGGCTGGCACATAGTAAGTACTGCATAATTGTTCACTATCATTGTTACTGTTCTCTTTCTCATTATTGCTGTTATCATTATTTGATCTGAAACATATCCAGATTGAATTCTCTGAATTTCTGGCAAAATAAATTATAATTTTCTGTTATATGAATAGACTCAGTAGTAACTTTTCAATTACATGGTTTCCATTTATTTTTGAATAGAACAATCCATTTTGTCCACTAGATAAATCTATATTTTTAAAGTGAAAAATTTAGGTAGCCTCTTACTCACTGTAGCAAAAGCACATGTAACTATATTTTTCTGCTGATCAAGATGAAATAAAAGTCAAACTACTAATTTTCAAGTTTCAGCCATTAAGCCCAGCTCTCTTATCTAAGAGATAAAATGCTCTTCACAGGGTATTTTGCTAGTGGGGTGAGTACTGAAGTCATCTCAAATCCATGCTTGATACTTAAACATCTTCCCACGCAATTGAACTTTAATTTCTAAGAATCAGATTTCTACTTGCAAGTACCTAAGAAATATGAGTCACTTTTTAGTTCACTGAATGACACAAATCTTGAGGTCTTTGAGATGTACTTGTCAAGCAATAACAAGTCACTTTCACATTTTAGAAAGCAACCACCGTTCTAAAACAAGTCGAGCGACTTAACCAATCATTTCCTTTCTGCTTTCAGTATGAATGAAATCAGTCCCACATAATATTTTCTAGGTCCTGAAGAAAATTCTAACTAATTTCCTACATGGAATAAAAATTTCTGAAAATAATTTGTAGTTTTTTACAGACTTCTATTAACTAAAACTATAGGAAAATAGGTGTTTTGTAGTTAGTGAGACAAAGAACATATTTCACAGTTCTTTGATTTTAGGAGTTTTGAAACTTTGAGCTTTCTGTGAACTGTAAAAAGTGGCATTTAAAAATGCTTAAATACTTATTAAGGGAAAGGAGAAGAAAATTAACAATGATAGTGTATACGAATGTGTTAGGCTTTGTTATAAGTTCTTAGTTATATAATTTATTTGGCATTTTTTCTGGCTTAAATTTTAACGATTCATTACCAAGATCATATACAAATTATCATAAAAATAAACAGCGTTTCAAAATCTATTTATATTGTCCTGGAAAGTTGGTAAGTTTTGACTTTTAAAAGTACCCAAAGATAGACAGAAGGATTCTTTCCCTAATTTATTTGTTTTATTTGGCTTTCCTTTTCAATGTAGCTTTCTAACTCAACACTCTACATTGTTGTTACCTCAATTCTATTTTTGCATTAAAAAGTTTGGATCTGTTCTGTGTCATTTATGCAATCAACATGACAGTGTTACTGAAGAAGAATGTCTAAATTCCATGAAAACTGCCCCAGAACTGGGTAGCTAATTCCATGAAGATATCATGTCTGTGACTACATAAAATGCCTACCAAAGATACTTTGTCTAGAAGTAGCCATAGAGTGTTAGGGATTGAAAGGCTATTAGACATCATCTGTCACAAATCTTCTCTTGAAAAAGAGGATCGTAGACCAGAATGGTTAAATAGTTTTCTTGTAATGAAAATCAGTGAGAGTCTTTGGGCTAAATCCAAAGTCTTCTAGCTTCTAATTTCTAATTAATGTATATTTCCAATTATACATTTAGTATTCTTCCAATATACTTGCATTAATACGTTGTGATGGGATGTTTCTATTGCTTTCACAATATGTTCACCAGCACTGGTTTTATTTTTTCCAACTGCATAATTTTATTTATTTTTCTATTTTTCTTTTTATTTCAGCATATTACAGGGGTAAAAATGTTTAGGTTACATATATTGCTTTTGCCCCACCCAAGTCAGCACTGGTTTAAAGGTTAAAATTAAAGTGGCCAAAGGCACACATGATTCAATTTGAGTGTCAGACCAAATATCTGTATGCATCCTGGCAATCCAGTGGTCACAGGTGTTACTTCTGTGAGATGACACCAAATCATTCAGTGCTAACAGAAACTTTCATAGTCACAAACACAGGATGAACTAAAGAGTAGAGATTGCTGTTACTACTAAACACTAAGCATCCTTTGTAATCCAGCCCGAATAACCCCAGTTTAGACTGAAATAGTACAAAAAGCCCGGCCTATCTGAATCTTCAAATAGCAACTGAGGTTTTCTCTTTACTTATCCATATTTACAGGTTGATTTAGGTTTATATTTCTAAAAACCAATGATACATTTTAAGGACAGCTGATGACTTTAAGTATTTTCACAGAATTTTAGAGGTGGAAGAGACTCCAGTACTTATCTAATCTTACAAATAAGGAAAATGTAGCCTAAGGAGGTAATCCAACATGCTCATGGTCATGTTGTGAATTTGTCACATAGCCAAAACAAGTCTAGATTACGTCGAGTCCTGTATTATTTCCACTGCTTCTGAAGTCAACTAAATGCTTAAATATGTCATCTGAAAGTACAGTGCATTATTTTTGTAGGTATTAAAAGTGTATCTAAACTACTGAGATCCACTGAAAATGAGCACTTACTCGACATCTGAAATATTTTAAAAATTTCATCCCTAGTTTGTTAGTTTGTTTTAAAGGATAAGCAGGATTCTAGAATATAAACAAGACTTTTTCTATTTTTTTTTCTAGGCCATAAAAGAGATGACAATAATTATAACCTTTGTGGCATAAAATAATCTCCACAATCTACTCAAGCTTCACTCCTTTGCTGAAGGGATGGCAGTTTCTAAAATTCAAAAGCAGTAGTTATTTTTAGGTTGATAAAGTAGTGTCAGATATTTGACGTAAGAAACCAATTTGAAAGATCACCGGGGAATTTATTCCAAAACCAAGAGGTAGCCATAGTCATACCCTTGTTCTGTTTATGTCTTTTAGTGTTATCTTTTGGAAAGACCACGCTGCTAATGATGGAAAGAACGTAGTAGATAATGGCAGAAGTTATGAGAAGCAAAGGCTCTGCTTTACCAGACAATAAATTTGTACATAAAACTTACAAAGATGCCCAACTTGTGAAACTTACATTCAAGCAGGTGGAGGCAGACTATAATAATACTTAAAAGAAATAAGCAAAGCATATAATATGTTAAAAGGAATAAGTACAATGGACAAAATTTGGTGCAGGGTAAAGAGAATTCAAGTTCTGAGAATAGAGGGCAGGTTCCAGTTTTAAATAAGATGATCTGACTATGTCTCATTGAAAAGAACACATTTAAAACTAACACTGGAAGGGTATGAGAGAGTTGGAAATTCAGATATCTGGGAGAATCACTAGTAGAGTGGCCATAAGGCCATTGCAGGCTTGACACATCTGAGAAACGGCATTTAGGTTTCCAGGGCTGAAGAGGAATAAAATAAAAAGGGCAGAGTCATAAGAGATGAGGTCAGACAGCTAATGTAAGAGTGTCAGGACACTGTAAAGCATTTCGTTTTTACTCTGAGTGAAATGGGAAGACTGTGGAATATGTAGAGCGGAAAAGTGGCATGGTCTTTCTTATGCTTTAAAAGGATTGTTCTGGGATCTCTGCTGCAATTAAACTGTGGTGGGGAGATGGGGAACTGAAAGGGAGGTCATCAGGTGATTGCAGTAATCCAGGCAAGAGGGGCAAGTAGGACAGACCAGCTGGTAGCAGTGAAGGTGGTTGGTAATTAGTGGTTCAATTATAGATGTATTATGAAGGCAAAGGTAATGTGATTGACTGGCATTCTGGATGAGAAGGCGAAAGAAAGAGAAGAGTCAATGATGTTTCTAAGACTTCCTGTTTGCACAACATGGAAAGACGGTGTTTTTTTATCAGTTGATATAGGGAAGGGTATGGGTTAAATAGGTTTGGAGAAGAAGAATGCAAGCTCAATTTTGGATATGTTGAGTTTGATGTGCATGTTATACATTCAAATGAAGATATGTAGTCTTGAGTTTGGAAGAGACATCTGATACGGAGATAGACATTGGGACCTGAAGGCATATATGCAGAACTGGACAGGTTTGCCACAAAAGTGACTGATGACTGAGAAAAGAAGAGAACTATGGACTGAAACCTAGATGACTGAGAAAAGAAGAGAACTATGGACTGAAACCTAGAGATCTGGATCAGAGAGGTAAAAAGGAACCAGGCACAGAATTTGAGAAGTAGTAACCAGTAAGGCTGGAGAAAAACTAGCAGAATGGGTTGTCTTGGAAACCAATGAATAAGGCATGCCAAGTAGATGTGAGTGGTCAATTTTTCAAATGATGCTGTGAAGTTGACTAAAGATGGGAACTGAACACTGCTTTTGGCAAACAAGAAAGCATTGATAGAGTAATAACACATCTCAGTTTGTCTAGAACAGTCCCAATTGACATATATTTTCATCAAAAGTGGGTTTAAGAGAATGGGAGAAGAGGGGTTGGAGACAAAGTCAAGGGATGGAGGCCTTCACTATGTCACTGAGTATTACTAGGAGAGACAGATCAGAGACTTGATTGTTCTGGTGTCAGATTTGAGAAAGATATGTGACCTGGATATAGACCACATTTTGTATCTGTTCACCTGAGGGAAGCCTCACAGTGAGATGAAAATACGTGAGAAAAGAGAAATGGAAGGATGATTCAGAAATGATGGCTTCAGTTTTGAGAAACTGGTAGATACACAAGTGAATTTATATAAACTTTGTCTCAATAGCAACAGATTTGTGATAAGAATTGGAAATAAGAACAAAAAGATGAAAGTTAAAGCAGGAATATACTACGTTGAGTATAAAAAGAAATGACCAGAAATCTCACCTAGGGCACAATATTTAAGGGCTAAAGGAAGGAGATTAAGAATGATTACGTGGATAGGAAGAAAACAAGGGCATTGGTGTCCCTTAAGGTGAGAAAGAAGATTTTAAAGAAGGATATTTCTCAAGCCATCTAATGTCCCCAATTTCAATTTCTTTTTATGGGTAAAAACAAATGGCACCTGAGACTAAGATCCAACCCAGAAAATCTCTGAGACTATTCTTATCCTCTGATATGAACTTTTTGTTCTTTTGTCTCATTTTGTTCCATTTTATTTTTCTCTTAGTGTCTCTAGTTTCTGGCTTGTCACCTAATATCTGGTATCAATCTCTCTGACAAGCTATTTAAAATTGCATTTTCAATTGCACTATCTCCATTGTCCAGTCGAAGCTTCCCAACTGCCTTGTCCAGCACACACTCAGCCCCAGGATGTCAATCTTTCAGGGAAGTCCCTTGAGCTACCAGTCAACATTTCTAGAACTGCAGCTTAGATTCCTGGAGTCAGCCAGTCTTGGAGAATGGGAAATCAGTTAAGAGCCAAAAAGTCATCATTATATTTGGTAACCAGAAAGTTATTGGTGACATTTGCAAGAAACATTTTCAAAGAACTGGTTTTATGATAATCCAGATTACAGTGTGCTGAAGTTCCCAAGGAGGGGTCAGGAATTAGACATAGCAAGAGTGGTCAAGTCTTTGATTTAAACTTTTAGGAGTGTAAAAAGGAAGGAGGAAGGTTTTGTTTTATTCTCTCTTGTTTTGGGGGAGACTTGCTAATATTTAAAAACTAAGGAAAAGGAACCCTTAGAAAGGGAATAGTTAATAATTTTGGAAAGAAAAGCTAATATTTATGAAGTAAGGATTATCAGAAGGGAGTACCAATGAAGGGATTTGATAGTGTCTGAATAAATACAGGTCAAATCATATTCCTCAAAATTTAAAAATGACATCACATGACTTAAATAAAATATAATTATACTACATTATAGTAGAATAGATTGAGGGTTACTTTCCATTTGATGCTTTTATTAGCAGTAGATGAAAGGTAGCTTCAATTGAACAATATTTCTGTGCCTTTGTGAAGCTATAGTTGGAGTCACTTCCAATCTGCTGTTTAATTCCCTTATATTTAATATAAAGTTTGGCTCTTCTATTTACTGTATGTATTTCCATTTTTTAGGCTGTAATAAGCATTTAACTCAATATGTTTCTCTTCAGAGAGCTCAGAATTACATAAATGTCTCACTTTCTGATGATATTACCACATACCTCTGGAAAATATGCCACCCACTATTTATCACTTTTCCCTTCTTGTTAAGCTATTCAAATCACCTCTTTTCCAACATTCCTCTATTCCAACCCACAATTCTGATAATTTAGTTCCATGTTTTATTGAAAGAAAGGTAGACATCAGTAGACAGGACCTCCTCATCCTCCCAGTACAAAATTTACACCAGTATCCACATTTACCCCTGTCATCCCCATCCAAATACTTTTTCCTTTTGACTTCCACATTATATCTTCTTCAGGTTTCCCACCTACCAATATGAGCATTTCTTCTCAGTCTCTATCATATTTTCTTGTTCTAAGTCACTGCACAATAAATGCTCCTGAAACTTAGAAGCTTAAAACAGCAAACATTTATCACCTCACAGTTTCTGTGAGTCAGAAATCCAGGTGAAGCTTAGTTGGGAACCTCTTCCCCATGCTTTCTAATGAAATTGTGGTTAGGCTGTGGTTGGGGCTTGCAGTCTCATCTGAATGCTCAACTGGGGAGGATCATCTTCCAAGCTCATCTTCATGCCTGGAAATTTAGTTTCTTATAGCCTGGAGACAGGAGACCTCACTTTGTTCTCTGTCACATGAGCCTCCCCATGGAGTAGCTATTAATAATACAAAAATCAAGCCAGAGAGCAAGAAGGGACAGCAGTCAGAAGTCAGAAAATAGAAGTCAGAAGTCAGCCTTCTATAACCTAGTCTCAGAAGTGAGATCCCAGTACTTTTGCTGCCTTCTGTTTGCTGGAAGTAAGTCACTAGGTCCAGCCCATATTAAAGGGGAGGGAGCCATACAAGGGCGTGAATACCAGCAGGAAGGGGGTCACTGGGGCCATTTTAGACATTGCCTGGCACACCACAACTTGTGCTTTAGTCTTTTTAAAAATTCTATCTTCTCTACTTTGGTGACGCCATTTATTGCCCTTGGTATCATATTATTTGTATTCCAAACCTCTCAAAATTGATATTGACAGGTGATATGTCTCTTCAGATTCCTATATCTTTTTATGTGGCATCTCTACTTAGCTTTACTACAAAGTTTCAAAATTAACATATTCCAAACAAAATGTTTTAGTTTGACTTCCCCTATACTCCAAATATTCTATTTTTTACATATATATATCTTCATAAATTAAACCTCCATTCACACTGCCTCTCAGGCCAGCCAATAGAAAACTGTTCTTGACATTTCCCTCTGCCTTATCGACTACATCATTCTATGGCTAAGCTCCATCAACAAACTTTAAATTTATTGTTTCCTGGATGTCCAAAGAATCTCTGAATATATTTGTCTGCTTCCTTCTTGCTCTCAATATATTTGTTGCAATCTGTTCTCACCAGCAAACAGATTAATCACTAAACAATGTAAATAAGAACTTCTCCCATCCATTCCTAAACTTTTCAAAGGCTCCACATTTCTCTGCAAGCTCCTGTGTGAGCTGATTTCTCCCTGTTTCACCAATCTTATCTCATGCAACTTTCTTTCTTTCTGAGTTCCAGCTACACTTGGAATTCTTTTATTATAGTTCCTAAAATTCTCTCTGCTTAGAAGATGTGCCTATATCTTTTTGCTTGACCACTCCTTGGTCAACCTTTAGAAGTATCTTCCAAGGAGCACTCAATCTTACATACATTTTGAATGCTCAGTCTTTTTCCTTCCTAGCACTTATATTTTGTAAACTCCAGATGAGAAGAGACAAAATCTATTTTGTTTTCTGCCTATAAATGCCTAGCTAGCACCATGCCCAACACACAATACTGTGTAGATAACTTTGCCAATGAATAAACATATCATTCAAAGAGGACATCCAAAAATCCCGATAATGTTTACTCTGGTACTTTTAAATGTACCAACTCTAGTTATAATTATTCTCAGTTTAGTCCATCAATATTGTATTTAAATATGTATATTGCTCTTGTGTTCCTTCTAGTTAGCCTTTTTATGGAAAGGTCATTGGAGAAAATTCCTACAGAAAGATTAGAATGTGTTAATGTTTAGTAAAGTTAAGAAGAGTTACCTTGATAACAATGCTATACAGATTGGCTTTCCTGGAGAGACTTTTAAGATTGTTTATTCAGGAGGAATTCTTTTAGGATCTCTTTTTGAGAGTCTTTTGGAGATTGGGTAGCTGGGAGCTTGGAGAAGCATGTTGTTTTGTCAGGGAGAGATGGTCACCTTCAGGATTTTCACTAATATTAGCCTTGTTGTGCATATACCATAAAAGAAAACTGAAAAGACTCACCTGACACCCACACTGAGATTGCAATTTTCCAGTTGATTCATCTGTTCATAGCTTTTATAAACTTGAGAAAAGATGTAACAAATCTGGTATGTCACCATACCAGTGACATTCTAAAGTTGAACAGGTCTGATAAAATGTGCTACTTTGGTAGGAAGAACCTGAACTGCACTTAACAAATAATAAAATCACAAAAATACACACAAACAGAAATGGAAAATATTAACTCTTTGCTACCCAGGAGAACTTTCTGATAAATGTAAGGTGGATGTGTGTGGGTGTGAAGTGTTATGTAAGGTGTATGAAAGTACATGGTTAATTTTCTGCAAAAGAAGCTATTCTCGGAAGTTATTTTCTCTCTTCAGGAGAGACCTTCACTGTAGAAAGGATTAACTGAATTATGCTATCTAATTTTTTATTTGCTTTTGAACATTTTTATCCTAGAAGGAAATGCATTTTTCCCAAGCCTCTGCTTTCTTTCAAAGAACAATAGTCCACTGCGTCAATTAGGGTAGGTTGTTAGTTTAATGTGAATGCTCCTAATGAATCATTTTAAACAGTTATTTGGGAATATAAGAAAAAAAAAATAAAGCATGGGCAGGAAAGAGCTGAATTAAGTAAACTTACATTTCCTTACATATGGAAAAGGACATATTAGCAAGAATGTGGAAAGAGGGAAGATGGGGAGAAGAAAAGAAACAAATCAAATAATACAATTCCTATATGTTGGTATTGAGGTAAATATATATAATATGTTTTATAATATTTCATATTTGTCCACATCCTTATTTCCCTCTTATATATTTTTAATGTGTGTAAATCTCTGTCTGCATAAGTGAGAAATTTCCATCCATTGCTGTGAAAAATCAATTGCTTTTGATTTAGAAAATAGGAAACTATCAATAGATATACCAGTGCTTTTTATGATTTCTGATCTCTATATACCAAATTATTTCCCTTAAATGATGAAGTTTCATTTTTATGTACAATTACAACATTTAAAAATGATAAGTTATGTAAAGAGAAATAAGTTTATTGTTTCCATAACTTAAAAGTGGGACTAACCTGATCCTGCTTGACCTGATATCAAATTGCCCAAGTGTGGAGGAAAATGACTTAAGTGATACCATTGAAATTGCTCTGTGTTGTACCAGATTTAAATTCTAAGTAGTTTTCATTGTTGAATTGGCATCACTTGCAAATGACCATCAATAACCTAATTAACATAAATTTCAAAGACCACTTATATCAGAGAGCTGTGATTATCTGGAGTGAGCTGATATTTAAATATGCATTTAAAGATATAAATTTTATTTGTTTTTAACAAACTGAAGCTTTTCCACATTTTCAAATAATACTTTATAAATCATTTTAGGAAGTTGATGAAAACTTCTGTTTGATGCTTAATGGCATCATCTTTAATGATGGGACTGCATCTGTTAATATAGTAGTGCAACAAAGTCCCTCCAATTGGCAACTAGTTCTGTCTCACAGAATTTGGGATAATACAGAGCTAAATTCAATAGGAATTTATCTTTATACTAACTTTGTAGAAGATTTTATTAGCAAAGACAATCATCTTGGAAAGCAATTCTACTTATGAAAATTTGCCTTAGGGGGAAAAAAAAGCTCAGATTGCGTACAAAGCTATATCCACAAATGTATCCATTATAAGATTTTTAGAATAATAGATATATAGATATGATTGATGGTCATAATGGGAAAAAGAGTAAACTTGTGGCTAAGCCTATTAGTGGATAAATAAGCAATATTTAAATATAATAGAGATGATGCACCTAGATGAAAAAATGCTTAATGTATAACAGTAAATGAAATTGGATGAATATTAAGATGTTTTGAGCACGTATTTGAAATGGTGGAAAAACACTCAAAGATCAAATTGATCTTTTAAAATAAAGAGTTTATATGGTATTTGCTTTGCCTGTTTTCAAAGTGATGTAGAATCTTGTTAATTTTGCAATTTAAATGAATAAAGGAACTAATTTATAGAGTGTCTTACTTCTAATGGGCACCTACATAAATTATACTTCATTTTATCTTATGAGAACTTGATGATGAGAACTTGATGAGACTTATCTTATGAGAACTTACGTCCATTCTAAACAATAAGAAAATTTGAGCCAAATTGGGAACAAGATCTACTCAAGATCATACAGGTAGCGAATGTAAGAGCTAGGATCAACCAAAAGCTGAGACCACGCCCAGGCTCTTAACCATTTATTCTACAGCAAGGCTTAAACACAAGTGAATAATCTAAACTCAGATATTTCTAAATGCCTGCTTGGTTACAAGCTGTTAATATTCTTGAAATAAATTTTCTTCTTGATTTATAATAACCAAATGAACTCTTCTGATCACTAAACCACTTGAGGAGCAGTTCTTCTCTTTGCACACACTCTCTCTCTCTCTCTCTCTCTCTTTTTAATAGAGCAAAAATCATCATTTAAAAAGCATAGATAAAAACCAAAGCCACAAATGAGGACACATGTCAAAAACTAACAACTTATGTAAGGTAAATTACTGAGAAACTTAGGTAAGCAATGACAATACACATTATCTGATTGAAATGTAGCCAACTGAACTCAGCTTAGACGAACAGGCAGGCGCATTCCTGAAACGAAGAGAAATATGAATAATACACTAGTGTGTATGTTACTGTGTTAGCAGTTCTTTTGTATTTTTGGCTTTAACCTTGACCAGAAATGACACCCTATCACCCAGCATTCTTTTGCAGCTGCTTGTGCTACTGACATCACAAGCATGATTTCTGATTTCCTTCTGACACTATCACCATCCTTAGTTGTATGGCTCAACTGATGGTGATAACACTTATGACATAGGCTTGGGTAATATTTTTCAATTTCTTTAACTCTACATGTTTTTCTGAAGATAAAAGTCAAATAAACTCTTCCCCTCAAGCGGCCTGAGGTGATTCGTGAAAATGGTTCGCTATTCACTTGACCCAGAAAACCCCACAAAATCATGCAAGTCAAGAGGTTCAAATCTTCGTGTTCACTTCAAGAACACTCGTGAAACTGCCCAGGCCATCAAGGGTATGCATATACGAAAAGCCACCAAGTATCTGAAAGATGTCACTTTAAAGAAACAATGTGTACCATTCCGACGATACAATGGTGGAGTTGGTAGGTGTGCCCAGGCCAAACAGTGGGGCTGGACACAGGGTCGGTGGCCCAAGAAGAGTGCTGAATTTTTGCTGCACATGCTTAAAAATGCAGAGAGTAATGCTGAACTTAAGGGTTTGGATGTAGATTCCCTGGTCATTGAGCATATCCAGGTGAACAAAGCACCCAAGATGCGTCGCCAAACTTACAGAGCTCATGGTCGGATTAATCCATACATGAGTTCCCCCTGCCACATCGAGATGATCCTCACTGAAAAGGAACAAATTGTTCCAAAACCAGAAGAGGAGGTTGCACAGAAGAAAAAGATATCCCAGAAGAAACTCAAGAAACAGAAACTTATGGCACGGGAATAGATGTAACATAAAATAAATGAAAATAACAGTAAAAAAAAAAAAAAAAAAAAGTCAAATAAAATTTGTTTTTGCATTTTTAATAAAATAAAACACAGAGACAAATAACTTCCCAAAATGCTTCTACAGCTTATTGTATAATTATAGGGCAGACACCCCTGTACCCAGAAACAAGGTCAGCAAATAGACTTTAGCCAGGCACCCCAGACACCCATTTATGTGCCCCATCCCTATCACCATCCCTCCTCCTAACAGTTTCTCAACTTTTTGAGCAAACATTTCCTTGCATTTTAATAGATTTATCACCCAAGTGTTTATCACTAGATTCTATAGTTCAACTTTTTTATTTTATTGTCAGGTATATTTGTAAAGATTTCTCTTAATTTTCAGATTCCTTTTCCATCTCTTTCTTTTTCTTATAAATTAACTATCTGCCAGTCATTTAGTCATCAAAATGTCCCATAGTATGTAGGGACTGCAATTAGAATAATCCATACTGTAACAGACCCTATCGGGACAGTCTAACATGTCACTTTGTCCTCTGTATTTTCTCCAAATTGGTGCCGGAGTCCTGAGACTTAATCATTCACAAATTCTTTTATAAAGACTACAGGTGTTTTGTTTGTTTGTTTTTCATATGGGGCAGTATTTTCCTGCCCCTTCAGACCTTGCAGCCTAACCCCTGTGCTCACCCTGACTGGGTTGGGCAAAATCCCAGTTCAGCTCTCATCTCAAACTGGCCCATCATGTTTGTCAATAAACAACTCTTGGCTCTTTGAAGATTATTCTGTTTTCAGATACATCCATCACTCTGTGCTTTCCTCTGCACCCTGCTCTCACTAACTTTGAAACCACAAGGACTTATGGTTCTTGGTAGTTTGTTTTGACCTGCTTATATTTTGAGGTTCATAGGAATACCTTTGTAATTTAATTTCATATTAAATATTATCCATGGGGGGGTTATTTTACTACCTAGTTGCTCTATGCGATTTTATGTGGAAATGCAGGGAGATTCAAATCTATGTAGTCATCATCATCATCTTTCCAAGACACCATTTTGCCTTTGTAATTCCTACAAGAAGGAAATGAGTGGAAATCAATGAAAAACAATGGTATTTTAATAAAATGTAGAACTCTTGAAAATCACTGATTTTCCAAGTTATGATATTTTTTTTCTACCTTTTGTGTAGAGGCCACAGCAAATAATCCAAATATCAGACTGTAAAGACAGGCTTCTTACATAGATACTGTTAGAGAAAACAGCAGTCAAGGTGCTACAGGTGGATATTATAAATTTTCTCCCCTGAGTTTGCTTGAAGGAATAAACACTCATGATTAGAGGGACCATATAATATTCATAGTAAAAATATTATTTGCTGTAAATAGATCTTTGACAAATCTGTTCTTATCGATAGATGAGAGCTCTAAATACCAAACTCCGTTAATATATTGAAAAATATTTTCTAAATATGAGAAGGAGTTATGGACAACAAACTTAGTAACAAGAACAAATTCAAAGTAGGCATAAATTCTATGGGCAAAGTCAATGACAATTTAAGAGAATGCACATTTTTAAATCCCCTTTTTACCAAGAAGTTATAGTACATCTACTATGATTATTTTCTGAAATTTTGTTTTATTATGTATTTTCCTAATATATACAATGGCATTATATGCATATATGTGTGTATTCTAATATGTGTGTGTACCAGGATTGGTGATAGTACTAACAAATATTTTAATTTCATATAAATGATTCCCCAATTCATCCATCCCCAATAATGCTACTTTTAATCTTCCATTTTTTTTTCCTGTGTAAACCATTGTAATAGCTTTTTAATTGGTTTCCTTGCTTGGACAATTGCCCTCTATAACCTATTTCCACAAAGCAGCAATTTTTTTGAAACTTTAAACAGAGCTGTGATTGGCTATTTAAAACCCTCCAATGATATTCCATTGCATGTAGAATTATATACAACTTTTCTGTGTGATCTAAAAGAACACACATCATTGAACTACTTCCACAGACACATGCCTTTCAATACTCTCTTACTCACTGAGAACATTCTTAAACATCAAACCTTTCTAAAATTGTCCAATTCCAATCTATGTTATGTTTTTTTCATAGTTCTTGACATTATCATAAATTGTCTACTTATTTATTTTTTATTTTTATGAACTCCTTCTTGTAAGCTTTGTGAGAATGGGAAATTTTTACTTTGTTGTTGTTGTTGCATTTGCTACTTACTTAACAGACGAAAAAATCTGGGTTCGCACTAAGGCTAACAGGCTGTCAGTCAAATAATTCCACTATCAGGTTATTTGCCACAATAATTTAAATTGACACTGGAACTCAAAACCAAAATTAAATAGAAGAAAATAGCATTGTTTAGATCAAGAGAAACTTGGCCAATGGGAACGTTCTAGGTAATTTTAGTATCCTGCATTTTAAATTTATCTGATGCTGTGTGTAAGTCACAGCAAGCTACCCTGTCAGTGCATTTATTGTTTACAACTTTCTTTACCTTCCTTGATTTGACATTATTGCAAATAGAAAGAAAGGAAATAAAAGAGGAAGAATAAATAATCTAAAATAAATGAAAAAGAGCTTCACCTAGAAAATCTAGGAGCAAAACAGTGCTGAGAAAGAAAACCTGACACCTGTCCAGGGTTAAGTGTTCATCAGATGAAATACAGACGGAACTGAATTTTCTCAGTGAGGAGCTTGCACGGGTGGAGATCTCTGTGGGTTGAGTTACTATTATGCATCAACTTGTTTTTTTTTAAGTCATCATACTCTCTGAATCAAAATTTTCTCAGGCTCTAGATGTACAGAAAAGTTTCTTAATGAACTCAATAGACAAGGTTTCTAGAACTACTATGGCTAATATAAATACAGTACATGGAATTTTATCATTCTTGTTATTTTTCTCAAACTAGTAACACTAGTACATGAAGAAAATCTACATTGGCCCCCAAAATACTCATCGTTTTTAAAACATAGAGGGAAATATCTGCATAAGATAATTGCTGTTCCAGATAAATTGCTAACCTAGCATAGGCAATTGCAGAACTTAGCAGTTCTAGCAAATAATATTTTTAAAAGTAGCGATTTCTTCTGTTTTATGCAAAGGGTAAACGTGTAGGTCATGCTCATATAATGTTCAATGAGAATTCTAATCAATTAAAATAATGATAGGAGAATAATGACCTACCTGATTTTTGAACTCTCTTTAAGAACTGTAACATGTAAATAGATTAGTGTTTAACTAAAATTAAATCAACTGTTTAATATTAACTTGATTAAATGATCTTGAGAAATTGTATGACTACAAAATGCCTTCTGAAAAGCCAGACATGTGATGAATTGATAAGATTGCTAGCATGATGGGTTAATGCACTAGATGGCACTAATTGTATGCCTTTTAAGTATTATAAAATCGAATTTAGTGTGAAAAAAGAAAGTACCTCACACTCGAAATGTTTTTATCAGGTATACTTTATGAAATTTCTTTGATATGTTATTTGTAATTTCTTATTACCGGTTTTCAGATCATCAGAAAAAAGAATTAATTATAGTCACTTTGATATTAAGTGAATTTCAAATTGAAAAATATAATTCCAGGATTTTTTTTAACCTAAAGAAACTAATTTACTCCAGGCAAGATGCAAAAGTATTCTAGTACAGAGGATTAAGTGATTCAATTCAAGTGAAAAGTTCTACACCAATTACATGGTTTTCCATGAACTTTACTTATCAAAAAGATTAAAGTCTGAGAAAATAAATAAATTCTTTAGATTTTCTAAACAAAGTCTAAACCTTAAAGCATGAAAGAAATTTTGTGCTCTGCAAAATTCTTTCCTTGTGATTTTTAGCACACAAACTGGGAAAGAGGGAAAATGAATGAAATCTTGTTACTTAAGGAACAAAAAGCAAGACTATAAATGAGACAAGTTTCAAAATAAGCAGTTTCCATTTAAAGTACCTTTAGAAATAAACTTTAGTAACCACTGTTTTATTTATTAATAAATATAAGGAAGGCAAAAACCATTAATTAATTAATCTATACCTACTTGAAAATAAATAAAATATTGATGTTAGGGGCAACCTGGTTAACTATGAACCTGTTGGTTTTATTTCAAAGTTCGATTAAATAATTTTAAACTTTTTGTTATGCTAAAAAATATAACAGTATCTGTTCAGGGTGTAATTTTCTTTAACCAAACTGGACATTGTTAGAGTGAGCAGAAATTGTTACTGAGAGCCAACGTGTCAGTTACTTCAATACAGAAGCAGTTGAGGAGTTTCCTTAAATTCTGGATAGCCAAAGTTTCATAAGTTAATTAGTTGAGAAAAAGTGAATACACACAATGGAGTGGAATAAATGAGATTTCAAATCATTAATAAAACGCTGACACACGCACACACACACAGGCACATGACTAAAACTGCTTGGGGTTTTCCAACCCTTTCTTTCTTATGGACAGTGTGGTGAACTTGTAGATTCATGGGGAAGTTTTTAAAAATTCCTCCATTTTTAAAAATTTTATTTTCAGGTAGGGCAACAGTGGGGCTGGTGGTAGAAAGGACAGGTGGTGATGGCAGAAGGGGAGGTGTGCAGGAGGAGGTTATGAAAGACTAAATAGATGGCCACAACCCAGGTGAACATGCGACCTTAACTTTTTCAATCAGAATTCCCAGATATTGCAGTTGACTGTAGTCAGTGTTGCTTCCAAATTGATCCACACTCCTTCAAGTTAGACTGATGATTTTAAAAAATCAAAATAAATAAGTTAAATGCAAAAAATAAATCATCCCTCTTGCTCTTTCTCACTTGCTTTCTTGCTCTCTCTTGGTAATTGCTCAATGTTTAGTTTTTAAAGTATCGATTTTTACTTTAATGGTTTTTATTTTGATACTGATGAGTCTGCACAAATCTTGGAAATGCAGTCCACTGAAAAGGTTCTCTACAAAATTCATTCTTTTATGAGTTACAGAAATGATGGAAGACGTTTTGGAAAGTACTCTAGGTTTGAATGCTACCTAGAAAATTCTTCCAGTACTCAGAAAAAATACTCTATAACGATTTCCTTTCTTACACTATCATATATGAGGTTCTTCCTCTCGCTGTAGTACTATGTTGGGTTGATGTTAACCTCCCAAAATGCACAATGGAGCCCTATCATGCATCCATTGTTCTATCTTCTTTTAAGTTTATTCATTTTATCTCTATCCTCTTTCAGAGATTAAAAATAACCAAAATATAGGGGATATAAACTCATTTCTGTGAGTTTGAAAGCATTTAAATGTAAGAAATAGAAGCAATGTACTAAACTGGTCTTATAGATGACTTTAATAACTCAATTTTTTGTGAGTTTTGAAAACATGTACAGTTATATCATCCAAAATAACTCATAAAGTTAGAACTTCAAAGCAAGTAAATAGGCTGACGACTCACATTAGTAAAGGATAGTTTATTTTTTTAAAAAACTTTTTAAAAAAATTATCCTTACATAATAGCTGTATATATCTACAGGGTACATGTGATGTTTTGATGCAGACATACAATGTATATTAATCAAATCAGGGTAATTGGGGTATCCATCAATGGAAGCATTTATCATTTCTTTGTTAGGGGCATTCTAATTCCATTCTTTCACTTATTTTAAAGTGTAATTTATTATGTAATGAAGACATTTAATTTTTGATGATTAATATACTTTTCTTGCACATAGCATTAATGGGTAAACAGGAGACTCTGCACATAATTTTCACTTTCAAAAATTTTGTATTTTAGATTAATTTAATTTTAGGTCTCATTTATCAGTAGGAAGAAGCAATACACATGAATGAACACAAATTGTTGTGGCTTATGATAAAGGTGAAAGACTAAGAAATATAGATCTTTTTACATAACAATATTTCTATAGGAAGATCATTTCTCTGGATCAAGAGGAAGAGACACATCTCCCTAACTGTCAGGTTTTGGTGGCAAGAGAGAACACTATATTGTCCCTCTCTGCTGGGCTTTAAGAATGTGGTCTTTATCCATGGAAGATGCCTCAGCCCCTGACCGATGCTGACTAGGTCTCTAGGTTGGTCGTCCTCAGCTGAGCAAGGAATTGGGAAGATGTGATGGAAGATAGGGTACGTGTCTTTAAAGTAAGGGTTGGGAGTGGATGAGGCCCATAGAGAATAACCCATCCTATATTCAGGGCACTTATTTCTCAGGCTGACTTTCACTGGCTTACCTTAAGGCTAACAAAAAGAAAGAAAGAAAGAAAGAAAGAAAGAAAGAAAGAAAGAAAGAAAGAAAGAAAGAAAGAAAGGAAGGAAGGAAGGAAGGAAGGAAGGAAGGAAGGAAGGAAGGAAGGAAGGAAGGAAGGAAGGAAGGAAGGAAGGAAGGAAGGAAGGAAGGAAGAAAGAAAGAAAGAAAGAAAGAAAGAAAGAAAGAAAGAAAGAAAGAAAAAGCTTGCATTCTTCTTTTTGTTACAAAAACGTACCTAGCCCCTCTAGCATAAATACCAAAAGAGATACTCCTTTTATCCTTATATAAAATGTATTTTTAAACAGTTACCCAAATCACTTACCTACCATGGTGTGAAGTGACTTTTAATTTAATTAGGTTACTAATATTTCAGGGGGCAGGAGTTTCAGTGTATTATCTTCATTTATTTGCCATACAAAAAAAGATGATGAAAAAAGTATGCTTATGACATTCCTGCTTTTTATTTTTCCTTGAGTAGTGTCCTTCCCCTCCCTTCCCCTCTCCTCCCCTCTCTTTTACCCCTGCCATTCAAACCCCCTCTGAAAGTAAGGAGAATTAATCAGAAATGCACTAAATCACAGGTAGGGAAATGTGCGTACATCATCATCTCTCTCTTCCTAACCAGCCTTCTACCTTCCACCATCACTTCCCTAGAATCCATTCTCAGCACAGCAGCCAGAGAGAGCCTGTAAACCACAGCTTGGTAGACAATAGCCCACGGGACAAAACTGGACCATTGTTTGTTTTTACAGATAAAGTTTTATTAGAACACAAGCATACTCATTCATTTACCTGTCATCTATGTTCCGCCTCCTATCTCTGAGCTCATCTTCTGCTTCCTTCCCCGCCCACACTCCACTTAGCTGTGAGCTGAGTAAGACCTCCTTGAACATGTCAAGCAAGCTCCCACTTAGGGACTTTTTCTTAGCTATTCCTTCTACATGGGATACTCTCCCTATATTTCTAAATAGCTGACATCCTCACCTCTGCATGCTGTGTCGGTTTATTCACAAATGTAGTGAGTAAATGAGCATCTGCACATACAGGGTTGAAATCAGAACTATTTTCTGGGACCACCTCTGCCATTAACTAATGTGTTCCAGTGCTCTACTTTCCTTGTCTATTAAAGGAAATGAAGATATTTGGTTAGTTTCTTTTCAGCCCTTACATTCTTTGACTTTACGATCATCAGTCAAAAAATAAATAAATAAATAAAAGCAAATATAAATCAAGGTTCATTTCTGAACTTCTGGATCTGTTTTGCAAAGACTATAACTATGATGATAAAACAAAAATTCTAAATAAAATGATTTTTGTAATAAGTGTAAAATACTTTTTCTGGATATATAAGAACAACCTTCATGTTTGCTTTCATTGCATGTGTTTGTTTGGAAACTGATCATTTCTATTGATGAGGAAAAACAAATGTTTATCTGGAGGAAGGAGGAATGGCCAAATATATATTTCTTCAAATATTTTCTACAGGCTGCTTGCCATTCACCTTATTTCATTTGCTCTTTGTTTACCTTTGGAAGATTTGTCAGAATTTTTTTAAAATTAAATTTTCAAAATTCTCTAGATAATAACTGTTCCTATACAAAGTTATTAATTTATAAGTATATTATAATTCACATGCTTATTTTAGACCTTTAATTAAAAAAACTCAAAATATAGGCTCTTTGTTATGCTCTAAACCCATGCTTCCTTTGTCAAATTAGCAAAATGTCTTTTATATGAATGTTACTTATGTCAGCCATAATATAGATTTTTGTCATTCACTTAGTAAATATTTACTAAGTGCTCACTATGTTTGAAGTACAGTGTTTTGGAAATAGCAAGCTTATTTGTCTCCAAAATACACAGAATATCTCTTGATGTAACAGGAAAGTCTACCATTCAAGAAATGCTCTTAATTCCTTCCTCAGTTACAGTTCTTTAAAATCTTGTCGAATATTTTTCCATTCTTGGGATACTTTACCACAGGTACTCACCAGCAAATTGGTATTAACTGATCAACACGTAAGTGGACATATAGGAATAACATTTATCGGGTGATGGGCAGGTAGGGATGGGGGGATGGGTATATACATACATAATAAATGCGATGCGCACCAACTGGGGGATGGACACTCTTGAAGCTCTGACTCGAGGAGGGGGGGGGCAAGGGCAATATACATAACCTTAACATTTGTACCCCAATATGCTGGACAAAATAAAAAAAGAGAGAAATAATAAAATAATTACTTTTGTTTAAAGCAATACATATATATATATATATATATATACACATATAAAATCTTGTCAAATAATTAATATTAACACTAAACTAGAAAGAACCCTAGGGATAGCCTAGGTGTATTTCTGATTATTCAGATGAAGAAATTCTGTCCCAGATACTGAGTGTTGACTTTTCCAAGTTCACATATTTAGTCCAGGAAAAGAACTAGAATACAGAACTCCTACTCAGGAGAGAAACTATCCCATCTCCTTAAGGACTGGGTATTAGACATAAAAATCTGTCAATAAAAAATAGATATGTGTGTTCTCTCCCAAATGCCTGGTGCCACAAATCATAATTATACATACAATAAGCTTTTAAAAATTATTCTTTACAATTTCATCTTCATTCTTCCTTGCAGATTTGGTAAATGTCTATGTCGTATAATTCTACTGTTTGCTTCTGACTTAGAATGTTGAGCTGGTTCAAAATAAAAATGTAAATATCGCCTTCAAAAAAAGAGCACATTTTCTTCATAGGTCACAGATTACACTGTGAAAATGGCCATTTAAAAAAGTGATGTTACTAAAGGAATGGCAAGGGTGATAAGCCTCCCTGCTTTTGTGATAAAGAGAACCTCAACATGTTTGCCGTTCCCAGTCTAGACTGATCTGACTAGAAGAGACTCTGCATTGGTGATTTATTGTCATCCATATCACATTCCAAGCTCTAAAACTTCACTGTGTCACTGCTGGAAACTCGTTGCAATCAAAATAAGTTCTAGTGAACTATCGGAAACAGTTAATTTCTCAGGGATTCTACAAAAAAAAATATCAATTAAAAAATAAATTGATTTTGACTTACCAATCATCTGATTCTCCTCCATTCCATTCCATAGGCCCATGGCGGCCCCACCTTTCATTTCGGAAGTCTATTACTATCTTTGGTTCATTTCTCTTCCCATTACAAAAAAAAAAAAAATTCATACATACTAAAGAAAACCATCAAGAAGCATAGCTTAGATACCTAATAATGAATCTCTTTAAAAATCTATAGTTTCCTTCAACTTCCTGTGAACTGCTAAAGGTAGAGTGTGATTATCTCCATATTGCTGTCATCTGAGCAGAATGCAAAATACTTAGTTTTGGGAGGGGAAAAGCCATTTAGCAAAACCCGTTTATTCATGAAAAGTAATTGTGGTCAGACATATTTAGCTTATATTACTGGCATTCATCTCAAAGTTCTGTAAATATTTATAGTGAATTTCAATGCATGTAAATACTGTATACCGTTTCAGCAATTTAATGGGATTCATTTAAAGAACATGAAAAAAATGGACTTCGCTGCCACACTTCAAAGAACTGAAGATATTTTTCATTTATTTTCAAATGTGTATGTTTTAGAATGGGAAGGTCCACATGGAAAGAGAATGTGTGTCTGTCACTGTGCAGAATGTACTTTAGATGCACCATTTTAGTTGTAGGTATTTGAACGGGATACAAAAATTGGGAACTTCGAATCTGGGTTGAGACAACTTTACCATCCTTAGTCCTTGGCATTTTAACAGAAAAAGAGAGAGAAAAAAAAAATCAGTATTGAGTTATGGGACCATATTAGTTGTCCTATTTTTTTTTTTTTTTTTTACTTCATTTGCCTGTACAGAGCAGTCCTTGAAGATTACTTTCATTCACCTGGACATACACCAACACACATGGATAAAACTACGCATATTAATTCTTGGGCAAATTATGATAAATCTTTGATCAGTAATTTGAGAAATATTTTAGTTAGAAAATTAGTTTAAATTAGTAAAAATAAAGTATATTTGGTTTAACATTTGACAACACTTTGGTATGAGCTTTGTAGGCCCAGTTTTCTCAGTATGTGCTATTCACTCTATTTTAGAAAAGAAAATATAATTAACAGGAAAAAATGTATAACAACTAAAACTATCAAAATTGAGCAGCTTACCTAATATGGCCACAAGAGAAATAAAAATGTTTTATTTAATATAAGACTTTTTAGGCAATAAGGTGCCTTCATATACAATATAATACTCAATTTTCATAAGAAAATATGCAATTAGTGTTATTATATACAGTTTATGGATGAGAGAATGGAGACCTAAATAGATTAAATAATTTTTTGAAGATCACACAGACACATTTTGAAAGTAGTAATGTGCTATACTAATACTGATTTGAGGTCTGTGCTTAGTCCATTTCTTCCCTACAACTTGATACACAAAATTATTGCAAGAGAAAGATTTAGGGGACAATAGAAGTATAAACTCGAGCTTTTGCTAGGATGAAGTAGAGGACATACAACATACAAACTTTTGTTGAGAAAAATTCTACCAACCAGGTAGCAGTGCTAGTTGTATATCTAAAAAAGATATAGGCCAAGTGAGGTGGCGCATGCCTGTAATCCTAGCACTCTGGGAGGCCGAGGAAGGAGGATCGCTTGAACTCGGGAGTTTGAGACCAGTCTGACCAACAGCAAGATCCCGTCTCTACTAAAAAATAGAAAAATTAGCTGGGTGTCATGGCACCTGCCTGTAGTCTCAGCTACTTGGGAGGCTAAGTCAGGAGGACTGTTTGAGCTGAGGAGTTTGAGGTCGCTGTGAACTATGATGATGCCACTGCATTCTAGCCATGGTGACAAAGTGAGTAATCTGACTCCAAAATAAATAAATAAATAAAATAAAATAATAAAAAAGATATAGAAAGTCAGACATGAAGTGGTTCAAGATCCATGGGGAAACTAATAAATTTATAATTATTAATAATACTATAATGTAACAAATGCTAAATTATTAATAACATCATTAATAAAGTATGTAAATGCAGAGAAAGTAGATAATAATTCGTGACAGAAGAAGTAATTTGGGATACTGAGACACCAAGATTTGCTGGACAATATATCAAATTTTAGATTGAGAGGGAAGAATCTGTAGTCATAGCATTAATATGATCATTAAGTTGATCTACTTAAAATATTTATAAATAAATTAAGCAGTTACTTCATAAGATATAGAATTTGAATTTTAATATCAAGCATCCAAAACCTTTCTCACATTTTTTTGTAGATAGAATCAAAACATTTCTTTTTAAACTGAATCTAAGTTGGCCCTGCCAAACCTCTAATATTGTTTTTCATATTCAAAAGGTCTATTCTTTGGAAGATTGGTGTTTGTGTGTGTGTGTGTGTGTGTGTGTGTGTGTGTGTGTGTGTACATGCGATGAAAAGACCTATAGAAGTTCTTTCTAATTTAGTCTAAATTTAGTTTCAATACTGACATTCTCCATTAACAAATATATTCCCTTTTTATGGTGAGTAGAGTGCACATTTTATAGGTTATGACCTAAAACTCATTTGAAAACCTTCATATTAAAGTATATGGATCCTCCATGTCTAAAAACAGCCAGGCTATATTTAAATGGTTTGCCAGCAAGGAAGGGGGCTCCAGTGGGCGCGGTGGGTGGCTGCTCTCATGTTATAACACGCACAGGGTGGACTTTGCTCTCTTCCATGGCTCCAGACATCCAAAACACTGCGTTTTCTCTGTCAATCCTATTGTGCCAAGTTAGTACTGCCAGCCACTATTTATTTTAAAAAGTTGATAATGACTGGCGTCACAGGGAGTGCTTTCAGTGATAAATATCCTTGAAAAATGCCATTTCCCTAGTTGCCATTTTTGTCTTTTCAATATTACATAATAGCCAGCATATTCTAGGGAAAGAAAATGGCTAGGTGTTTGTAATATATGTCAGTCAACGTTTCCATTCCCATTATGGTGTGGAATGTTTAATTTCTAAACTCTAAGTGCTTAATGGCTACTGGTTATTTTCTCTTCTCTACAAACATTACCTGTTTCAGCTGCAGTTCATGGAAGTCTGCCCATATAATAAACAGTAATAGATGAATCGCCTCAGGGTAGTCTCTGTTTCTTGGTTGCACAGATAATTTCGAAGTTACTTTTCCACTTAAAGATAATACTATTTTACTTGGATGCTAGGGCTGCCAAACGTGGGCTTACAAAGTTTTAATATTGCGGTTAGTTTTCCGTAATAACGCCTTTTAGCAGGGTATGCCCTTCTCTCAATATGAACCCCCACCCTCAACATAAAAGTGCCCTCAGAGTTACTATTTAAAGTATTATTTTTCAGAATACTACATTAATTGAGAGAACATTACCCTTCAGGAAAGAGACCTTCTAAACAAGACAGAAGGAAAATCAAGAATAGTAGGACCAGGAAAATATTTATATCTAAATTAACACTGTCCTTGAATGCACTGGTCTTATAATTTTGTAAGCTATGCACACATATTTCATTTTATAACATAAGTGTGTGTGCTAGCATGTTCTAATTATATAGCCATTTCAATATCAATAATTTTGAATGGAAAAAATGATCTCTGATTTTAGAAATTCCAGGGTTGCCCCTTTAGTAATGGAGAGAATTCCTTTAGGTTAATAGTTTATGTCAACATTGGTATTTTAAATTTTAAGTTTTGCCTGCATGAAATTTCTGTACATGAAAAATACTTGTTCTATATCAATTTTTTTGAAATAAAGTTCTTGATTTGTATTGTTAAGTACAAAATTAAACAGTATTAAAAGTGGACTTGATCTGTTGCCCCTCTGGGTGTGGCTAGTTTAGGTGATGAAATTTAGCCACATCCCAGTACACTGAATGAAACAGAGGCATATTCCAAATTCTAATGTTGAGAAAACATCATTCCTCTCATTCCCAGAAAAACAAGCTAATAGCTCGTAAATTGAAATGCATTTATTTATCTAGGTGGTCTAGAAAAGCACCCTAAAGTCATTTATCTCTTCTGTGACTATAGGTGTGACCAATACAATTGATAATCAAATTAAGACAAGAAAATGACTGTTAAATTTGAACTGGGATATGCAGATAAATACCTGGTATCTAGAATAATTATATTAGTAGACGCTTTATCTTAGAACTAGCTTTAGCTTTTCCTGGAGCAACTCTTAACACGAAATGTTGCTTTAGGAAAGAAAGCCTTGGTTTTAGTTAAGAGATAAAACAAATATACATCTGTTCATAAATGTAACCCTCCTATATTCAGACCAAAGTCAGAGGCTCGTGCTAACTATCTTCTTCAACTTCTGGAGGTTTTCTCACCACCAGAGACAGCCACTGACAAAAGATGAAGTCTGGAAAATGATGAGACTTAAAAACAGATTTAATAAAACTAAGAGTGTACTCTTGTTAAAGGAGTTATTTGATAAACAGAGCACTGTGAATGTTTGCCACAGGAAGTAGCTGGAAGGGCTTTTTTAGCACATTATCTGATACTGTGTCTTGAAGGATTAATGCAGACTTTTTGGTATGTCATGTACATTTTTGATTGCAGTGATTAGAACCATGATTAAATGACCCCACACAAAGCAATAGGAAGAAAAACAGAGCTTGCCCTTTGACTTACATTTCATCTGTTGTTGAGGTTTCTATGCTTTAAATGTGGTATGGCTATTCTATAAATATGTTTCAGTTGTCTGAACCATTTCTACCAAAAAAATAATTAATAGATTGCAAGTGTGTTTTTGAATATTTCACATTTATATACTCAGCTATGTTAATTCTCTTGGCATGAAATATTTTTACATAAAAATAATTTAGTAGTAAAATTCATAAATAGGTTTTTGCAAAGGAAACAAATTGCTTGGCACTATATTGTCTTAGGGCATTTTGAGATAAGATGTGAAAAGATATTCGTGGTAATAAAAAATAACTGAAAATAATTTTTGTAGAAAATGTAATTTATTCTAGTATATTGTATATATGTTAACTGAAATAAAATTATGAGTAATGAACCCTATGATAAATAATAATAATGGGCAATTTCACTCTTATTTAGTTTGCCACCAAAAAGAATTCAAGATTCATACATAAATAAGGGTACACTAGTTAATCTACTCTTTAAAATGATTGGCCATATTCTGTAATACTTTTTTTTTAATATTGAGGGAAATAAGACTCAGTGCATATCATACAGAAGCCCATTTTAATTGAATTCTACAACAATTATTACTATTCAGAGGCAAATATTTAACTTAGTGAATTTATGCATTGGAAGTATTTGGCGTAATTTTCAATGAGGAGAGGGACTATAATTAGTTGAATATGAGAAAAATTAGGTTCTTTCTAATTTTTACAATTCTAACAATAATTTCATTATTTCTTACTTCAAGCTTGTAAGTGTGGGATTGTATTGAAACTACAGTGTGGCTCAGAAAATGATAATGCTGCCCTGTAGAGAATGGATTATGGGTGAACAAGATTTTCCATTGCAAGAGTTGAAGCATACATGTTAGGAATCCTCTAAAAGAAGTCTGGGTGAGAGATGATAGTATCTTGGACTAGGTGGCAATTGGATGAACATCGGTAATATAAATGGAATATAATCAATTGGAAAGACAAAAATCAAAGAGTACTTTCGACAAGATCCAATATCTATTTCTGATAAAATTTCTCAGTAAACCAGAAAGAGTAGAGCACTTCTTAATCCTGATAAAGGATGTTTGTGGAAATTTTTTTATCTTTTTTTTATTTTGGAATATTACAGGAATTTGACAGTTATGTTAAGATGCAGTTTTACACAAATCGATTTATAGTTTGAAAGTCGTAGCAAGGAATTGCTGTAGAAATTGACCAGCTAATTTTATAATTCATACAGAAATGCAAAGGACCTAGGATACCCAAAACAATTTTAGGAGAGAACTGAGTCGGAAGGCTGGCACTACCTGATTTCAAGACTTATTATGAAGCTGGAGTAATCGAGATAGTATATTATTGTCAACATAGGAAAATAAATCAATGAAACTCAATGGAGAGTCAAAATATTGACCCAACTGACTTTTGAGAAAGGTGCAAAGGCAACTCAATTGAAGAATAACAGTCTTTTAAAGAATGTAGATGGAATAATTGGATATCTATATGTAAAATCAGGGGGGTGGGAGGGGGAGGAGGGAGGGAGGAGAAGAAGAAGAAGAAAGAAAGAAAGAAATTGGATGTATATCTTACACAACATACAAATATTAGCTTATAATGAATCCTAGCCCTAAATTTAAACCTGAAATTTAAAGCCTCTTGAATAAAGCATAGAAGAAAATCTTTTGAACCTTTGATTAAGCAGATTTTTAAAATATGACATCAAATGCATGATCCAATTGATATGTTAGACATAATCAAAATTAAAAACCTCTGTTCTGGCCGGGCGCTGTGGCTCACGCCTGTAATCCTAGCTCTTGGGAGGCCGAGGCGGGCGGATTGCTCAAAGTCAGGAGTTCAAAACCAGCCTGAGCAAGAGCGAGACCCCGTCTCTACTATAAATACAAAGAAATTAATTGGCCAACTGATATATATATATAAAATTAGCCGGGCATGGTGGCGCATGCCTGTAGTCCCAGCTACCCGGGAGGCTGAGGCAGAAGGATCACTCGAGCCCAGGAGTTTGAGGTTGCTGTGAGCTAGGCTGACGCCACGGCACTCACTCTAGCCTGGGCAACAAAGCGAGACTCTGTCTCAAAAAAAAAAAAAAAAAAACCTCTGTTCTTTGAAAGATAATATTAATAAAATGAAGAGAAAAGCCATGGAATAGGAGTATATATATGATTTTTAAAACTCTTATATTTATAATATGTAAAGTATATGAAGAACATCAAATTTTAATACTAAAAAACAATAAACTCAAATATATGGGCTAAAGATTGGAACAGATACTTTGCCAAGGAAAATATAGAGATTTCAAATATGCACAGAAAAATATGGTGACTACCTTTAGTCACCAGAAAAATGAAAATGAAAGCTACAACAGTGAGATTTAGCTACATAGCTAAAATGGCTGACATTAAAAAAATATTAACTATACCAAATGTTGACAAGAATTAGGAGAAATGGAACTTTCCTACACTGTGGGTGGAATATAAAATGCTACAAACACTTTAGAAAACAGTTCAACCATTAATATATACCTACCAACGATCTTGCCATTTCATTCTTAGGCATTTACCGTAGAGAACATATCCATACAAATGTTCTTAGAAAAGAATTTGTGGGTGAAAGCCAAAAAGTAGAAACAACCCAAATGTTCACAAGCAGGTGAAAGGATTTAAATAAACACACATCCACACAATGAGAAAGTATCCATTCAAAACAACAAACACTATTCTGGTGATACCCATACAAAAAGCCCTGACTTAAGCCTTATACAAGGTATCCACGTAGCAAAAACATTTGTACCTCCTTAATATTTTGAAATAAAAAGAAAGATATTCAAAATAAAAAGAAATAAACTACTGATACCCATTACGACATGAATGAATTTCAGTGTAATTGTGCTGAATGAATGAAGCCATAAACAGAATGCATACTTATTATTTCATTTATACAAAACCCTAGAAAATGCAAACAATCTAAAATAATCAATAGAATGGGAATGGGAAGGGTACTGAGGAATGGCAGGGCATATTCCAAAGGATATAAGGAAACTTTTGAGTGTGAGGATATGTTACTACCTTGACTGTGGTAATGGTTTCATGAGTGCATATGTATGTTAAAATTTACTCAAGGTTAAGCGTTTGTTTATTAGAGATTTCTGTCCCCAGTTGGTTTATCTAGTTTCTATTTGTGGTACCTAATAGGGAAAGCTCTAAAACGCATCAACTCGTTTTTGGAACGGAGGGAAAAGCATTAAAAGCTCTGGAGGCATAAAAAGCTGCATATAAAATCAGGCTGCACCAATTGATAAATGTTTTACTTTGCTCAATTTACTTATTCTTTCTTAACCTTAGTTTTCTCATCAGTGAACTATCTTAATTACATGACTTTGTAATCCATAAAGCTCGCTTCAAGCTCTTAGCATGCACACATGCACATCTGCAAAGGTAAGCATTTGCCACTTTCAATTCTCAGGATAACACATTCACCCTTCCCTTCCCATTAGCAAGTTGTGCTAGAAAGATTAATCAGGAATGCTAGAGAGAAGGAGGTCCTGGGGGCTTGAGGCTTGGAAAGATGCTTATTCAGAGAGGGTGGAGAGGGAGAGCTTCTTAATGCAAAGGCATTTTAGCAGAGACTTAAATGCAGTGAGAGAGAAAGCCATAGGGAAATCTAGAGGGAGAGCTTTTAAGGAGGAAAGAGCAAGTGCAAAGACCCTGAGGTGAGTATAAGCTTGGCTTATTCCCCAGGCATGGAGTGAATGACAGGAAGTGATACAGGAGTGGTAGGCAGGTGCTAGATCATGTTGGCCTGCGTAGGACTTTGTAAAACATGTACGGGTTTTACTTGTCCAATTCTACGTATGTAGGTAAGCCATTTGGAGGTTTTAAGCTGGACAGGAATTTGATGTTTATGTTTAAGGTGTACTTTCGCTGCTCTGTAGGTGGTAAACTATAAGAATGCAAGGATATAAATAGGGAGATTCTCTCTACCAAGCAATGGCTTGCTTAAAGCTAAAAAGTCCAGCAAGAATCTCACAGAACTTATTCTCAGAAATTGTCAATTCACCTACTCATAAAATTTTATTTATACTTTATTCTTTTTCTTTATTCTCTTCTGTAGATTAGCATTTCAATATACTTCTTTATAACTTGCATACATGATTTATTAAAAAATTGGCATTTTATAATGTATATGCTTCATAATTCTAAAAGAATACTCATGCTTAAAAAAACAAATAAGCAAAAAACAAACAAAAGGGGAAGGAACTGAAGTATTTGATAAACAAAACCAAGAAAATAACTATACAGGTCCTTTTTCATTTAGTTTCTCTATAGAACTTTCTTTAAAATGCTGCACATAATAGAAAATAAATGTTTATTGAGTAAAAATATTTCCATTGTTAGTCATCCAATTTCCTTCTCCCATATTCTTTCCACCTCTAATTCTGACTCTCTTTCAATGTCTATTATTTATTTTCAGGGCTTGTCACATTTTTTTTCTATTTTTATTGAAGTATAACTGACAAATAAAAATTGTATATATGTAATATGGCAATGTTTTGGTATACATATATATCATGAAATAATTATCACACTCAAGATAATTAACATACCCATTACTTCACATAGTTACCAGTTTCTTTTTTATTTTTCTGTGATGAAAACACTTAAGATATGCCCTTTTAGCAAATTACAAATATATAATGTAGTATTAACAATGTTCACATTGCTGTGCACTAAGTTTCCAGAATCTATCCATCTTGTGTAACTAAAACTTCATACCCCTTGGCAACATCTCCCCATACCCCTACTTCCAGCCCCTGGCAACCGCTATTCTTCTCTCTACTTCTATGAATTTGACTATTTTAGAGTCAACATATAAGTGAGATCATATGGTATTTTTGTGACTGGCTTATTTCACTTAGCATAATGTCCTCTGGGTTCATCCATGTTGTCTCAAATAGTAGTATTTCCCTGTGTTTTAAGGATGCATGCCATTCTATTGTGTATACGTGCATTTTCTCTATTCATCTATTAATAGACATTTAGTTTGTATCCATATCTTGGCTATTGTGAACAATGCTGCAATGAGCAAGACAGTACAGATATCTGCTCTGGGTACCGAATTCATTTCCTTTGGATATGCTCTTGAAAGGAGATTGCTGGCTCATAAGATAGTTTTATTTATTTATTTATTTATTTTTTGAGGAAACCTCTATACTGGCTTCCAGAAAGGCTATATCAATTCACATTCCCAAGAAAGAGTCTAAGGGTTCCCTATCCTCTGCATCCTTGCTAACACTTACTATCTTTTGCCTTTTTGATAATAGCCATTGTAACAGGTATGAAGTAATATCTCACTGTGGTTTGGTTTGCATTTCCCTGATTATTAGTGATGTTGAACACATTTTCATATACCTGTTGGCCATTTGTATGTCTTCTTTTGAGAAATGTCTATTCAGGTCCTTTGCCCATTTTTAAAGTGAGTAAGTTATTTATTTATTTTTTTACTTTCAAGTCATATGAGTTCCTTATATATTTTGTACATTAACCCCTTATCAGACACATGATTTGCAAATATTTTTTCCCAAAACATAGGTTGTCTTTTTACTCTGTTGATTGTTTCCTTTGCTGTGCTGACACTTTTCAGTTTGATGCAACCCCACTTGTTTCTTTTTGCTTTGTGTTTTTGGTGTCACATCCAAGAAATAATTTCCCAAACCAATGTCAAGAAGACTTTCCCGTATGTCTTCTGATAATTGTTTTATAGTTTCATCTTATATATTTAAACTATTTGGAGTTGATTTTTGTATATGGTGTAAGATAAGAGTCGAATTTCATTCTTCTGTATGTGGATACCTAATTTTCCCAATACCATTTATTGAAGAGACCATCCTTTCTCCGTCACATATTCCTGGCACCCTTGTTGAAGATCAGTTGACCATAGCTGCATGGATTTGTTACCGGACTCTCTATTCTGTTCCATTGATCTATATGTCTCTTTTTATGCCAGTGATATGCTGTTTTGATTACTGTAGTTCTGAAATGCATTTTAAAGTCAAGAATTGTGGTGTCTCCAAGGTTTATTCTTGCCCAAAATTGCCTTGGCTATTTGCGGTCTGTGAATTTTCTTTTGTGGTTCCATGTGAAATTTCTGTAAAGAACATCATTGGGATTTTGGCAAACATTGCATTAAATCTACAGAATATTTTGGGGCCTATGGACATTTTAACATTATCAATTTTCTCCAATCCATGAAAAAGGGATGTCTTTCCATATATCTATGTCTTCTTTAACTTCCTTCATCCAATTTTTAAAAATTTTTGATGTAGAAGTCTTCTACCTCTATTATTTTCAAGGACTACAACAAGTTACATTTTAAAAATCCAATTCCATAAAGGGCTACCAACAAGTATGTTTTATATAAACTACTCTAATTGTTTATTTTCATCAACCTATTTATTTCTCCACTAATTTTGAACTTTAATCTTCTCTGTTTTAGTTTAAATTTTCTGCATCTAATCTTCCAGATTCTACAAACCATGAATGATTTTACCTCTTTATGTTAGAAAAGATTGATATGTTTATAAAACCTTGTCTCATCCTTCATTTATTATCACAAATATTCCATAATTCTCCCCATTTCATCTTTATCTCATGCCTTTCAATTGTGTAGGTTACCATCCTATTATATCATGTATGCTCTATAAGCTAACCTTTAAGTGACTTTTAGAGTCTACCATCAAAGGGAGATCTTTTCATGTTTGCCATGCAGTTGCATGAACAACAAAATATAGTCTTTTATTGCAACCTAATTATATATTTATTACCTGTGCCTTCTTTTGATTTTATATTTTTTATTTCTCCCAGTTAAATACTAAAGTGAACTCTTTTTATTCAGCTGTTGACCTCCTGGACTGGTCATTTACTTTTTAAATCCTTTTCCCCTCTATTTTGTATTGCTTTGTCTTTTTACTTTACTTTCTAATGATTCCTTCAATGTCATCTTTCAGTCATTTCATTGAATTTGAGTTTTTCATGTCTGCCACAAATTATTTTCTACTCCGGTTATTGCAAGTTCTCCTTTTTGTAGCATTCTGTTCTTGTTTTGAAGATACAATATGTCCTCTTGTGTTTTTTGACAATTTTAATAACTTTTTTTCTAAGATCTCATCTCCCAGCATAGTTTTTGTTTTCTCTAATGTGGCATTTCCTATTTATTTTCTATTGCTTCTAGTTTCAAGTTAGAGGCTTCACTCAGAAAGTAAGTATTTCTGCGTATTCTTCTTGGAATTAAGAGTAAGGGTGCTGAACTTCTATTTGAAAGGACCCCTAAGCATGGAAGTGGATGTGACTGTGGATTTTCTTATAAGAAACATTTATTAGAACATTTAGTAGCAGAACCTCTGACATTAATGTCTTTAGGTTTCCTCACATAGGCAGATCACATTCTCCAGAGATGGATTTTTGAATCTCCAGTCATTTCTTACTGCAAACATGCTAGGATCTCAGAGGGATGAGAGAGCAGGGGTTTCAGATCTATAATAATGCATACATCATACCTATCTCAATAGGATACTTCCACACTCACCTGGCCCTCTTGTACTCTGTCTAGAGACCATTTGTATTACTCTCTTTAAAGAATAATCTGGCAAACAGTGTGGAAGGAAAGGGCATGCCTCCAACCATTGCTAGGTAAAGGCAAAGTTATAAAATCTAACAAAAATGTTACAATAAAAACATTTATTTTAAAAAAAAACCATTTATCAGGTGTCAGGCAGGTGGGAGGGGGAGGATGGGATGGGTATATATATATATATATATATATATACACACATTATAAGTGCAATGCGCAATGTCAGGGGGATGGACATGCTTGAAGCTCTGAGCCGAAGGGGGAGGGAAGGCAAGAGCAATGTATATAACCTTAACATTTATACCCCTCATATTATGCTGAAATTTAAAAAAATAAAAATAAATAAATAAAAAAGAATAATTTTCCTATCTTTCTCTTAATGAAGAAGACAAAATTTCAACTTCACCGAGATGTGGAGGGGACCTTGTGAATTTGTATGCTTCTTAAATAGAGTTTCAAATATGCAATCCTTTTTATTTGAAATGTTTTTGCTTCATTTCTACTTCCAGAGGTAACTAGAACAACATTATTCAGACATTTGAGGATTTTGAAACATAAATAAATTTAGTGCCACATTTTATTCACTGTAGGTATAGAATCAAGTTCTACATTAGATCTTTTACCTCACTGCTACATATAGTCCAGATTCCAAAATTCCATTCTAGGTCTCTCAATTCTTGTGTGTTTTGTTAACAAGAAAAAAAAAAGTAATTATTTGTGGTAGATACAATACTGCCCCCCCAAAGACATCCATATCCCAATCCCTAGAGCCTGTCAATATGTTTCATGGCAAAAGGGACTTTGCAAATTTAATTAAATTCATTACCTTGTGGTGGGAAATTTTCCTGGATTATTCAAACTGGCACAAACTAATCACATAATTTTTTTGAAAGTGGAGAAACTTTTTCGCCTGTAGTTAGAAATGTGAGGTCAGAAAAAATGTTAAGGAGATGTGATGTTGCAAGCTTTGAAGATAAAGGGAAGTAGCCAGGAGCCAGGAGATGTAGGCAGCCTCTAAAAGCCTGAAAAAGCAAGGAAAAGCATTCTCCCCTACAGCCTCCACAAAGGAATATAGCAATGTCAACACCCTGATATTAGCCTCATGAGACCAGTGTTGGGCTTCTGAGAGAAGACTGTGAGATAATGATTTCATGTTATTGTAAACCCCTGAGTTTGTGATCATTTGTTATAGCAGCAATAGGAAACCCATACAGTATTGTCATTGGGATCTGGGGAGGGAGCAAAAGTAAATTCACATGTTCAATCTGCAGTCTTACCTGGGAATTATTCCCTTTTTAAACTAAAATTTCACTAAATGAAATATCGCAAGAATGGAAAAGCAAGCAGCACATGTACTCACCATCAAGTTGGCACTGATTGATCAATACTTATGTGCACATATAGTAGTAACATTCATCAGGTGTCAGGCAGATGGGAGGGGGAGTAGGGGATGGGTATATTCACACCTAATGGATGCGGGTGCACACTGTCTGGGGGATGGGCATGCTTGTAGCTCTGACTTGGGCAGGGCAATATATGTAACTTAAACGTTTGGACCCATGTAATATTCTGAAATAAAAAAATATATAAGAAGATAAAATAAAATTTCAACTATTTATAGTAGGCAATAGATTTATAAAGTTCAAAATTCAGAATTTTCTAAACTGTATCCATAAAAAGTACCTTTATTCTTCTCTGAAAAGTGGAAATGTTGGAAGTTTCTTGTGTATCCTTCCAGAGACATTCTATGTCAATACAAATAGAGATAGCCTATGCAATATACTCATTTGTTCACATATACATATTCTTTTGTCCTTTGCTATTTTTACTTATTGGTATCTTAGAATACATTCCATACCAGAACATAGTTTGGTATTCTTTTTTCTAGCTTTAGATATAAGTATATCATATTTTATTCAACTAGCACCTTATTAATGGGCATGTATTTTCTTGCCAAACTCTTATGATTTTAATAGTGAAACAAATAGCCTTGCAATAAATCAAATTATATAGCATGTGTTTCAAAAGACACATTAGACAAATCCCTAGATATGGAATAGCTGCATTAAAAGGTAAGCACATCTGTGATTTTGACAGATATAACCTTATATCAGGTGGATATCCTTTCTTAAATAAATTAAAATAATTATTTCATATGAAATGATGAAAGCTGAAAGGAGATTTATTGAGGTACAAAGGTAGAAAGGACAGAGATTTCTTCCCCAAATGCTGCTCCTCTTGGACCAGGACTTAATCATTAAAACATCAAAAATATAATTGTAGGACAAATAAGATAATCCAGTTGGCTAGTAAATTTATAGGATTCATTATGGACTGTAAATATAAGTAAAACCATACAGACCCACCATGACATACGGTGAAAGCAACATCTTATTAAATTCCCCAACATTATGCAATAGTAGGTATGAAGGCCTGAGCATGGTGGGTTACGCTGTGTTGGAGTTAAGTGGAAGAAGTTTAGTGTGGTAAGAATAAGGGAAAGAGAGAGTGGCAAAAGAGGAGGGGCCGGTAAGAGAAATTAACCATTTTAAAGGAAGTAAGGTTTATCTTAGAGGTACATGGAAACCTAAGCAACTTTTGTTTACTTTTTTATTATTATTATTATTAAAGAACAATTTGTTTTTGTTTTTCTTTTGTTTTGTTTTTGTAATTTTTCCTTTTATTTCCTCATATTATAGGGGTACAAATATTGTTAGGGTTACATATATTGCCCCTGCCACCCCTTCCCCACCCCGCTATGACAGAGCTTCAAGCATGTCCAACCCCCAGGTGGTGTGCACCATACCCATTATGTAAGTGCACACCCTTCCCTTCCTCCCCCCTTCCACCTGCCCACCTCCCGATAACAGTTTTTTTTTAGACATTTTGGTTACAATGTATATACAATTGCTTCTCCCTAAAAAGGGTTACAGATAGTCCCTTCCCCTCTGACAATGCTCGCCACATCCCTAAGATGTGAGTCTCCTCCCACAAATCCCTGGTGAACACTACCATTTTTTGAGCACTATAGTTTTAATCAGTCAGTACCAATTTGATGACAAGTAGATGTGTAGCCCATTTTCCAGATCTGGTGCCGCCTCGCTATGTATAATGGGCTTAAGTTTAATCCAGGATTAATTTTTTTTAACAAGAGAAAATGTGAATTTGAACTGGCAACTAAATTCAGAAATCCTAATCACTGTGGCCTTTGAAATTAGAGTGAAATAAACTTAGAACCACTAAAAATAAGAACTATATTTATACCTAAATAAACATAAATATGATGATATCCCTAAAAGCTACAATAAATAGATAATGTAAAGATTTAGAAAAAGTTGAGAAAAGAAAAAACTAAGAAAAATGCTTGGATTGTATTATAGTTAGCAAAATATTCATTGTCAGTGTGGAAGCTTAGTATCTCATTGCTAAAATAATTATGACCTTCTATTCCATAATAAGCTATGGATCTAATCTCATATTTCAATTCTTACACTGCTTAAATTGACAGTGCTTGGAACCAGTCCAAGGTAGGGAATACTCTCAAATACCATGACTAGGGCACCCACAATTTCCTTCCTTTCAATAATCTGCTCTCAATTTGTGCCTCTGAGATATCACTTTGAATCCATATTATCTTTATTTAATATGCACTCACATTCACACTCATATTCAGTTAAAAACAATCCTCAACATTCACTAGAATTTCACAGATTTCTGGAAAGTAGAAGCAATAGTGTTATTTGTTTATTGCCACTATTATACATAGAAAATTATGTTAAGTTTTTAATAACCTTATTAGGTTTACATAAAATTCATTATAGTGTTCTACTCCAGCATTTTCCCCTATCTGTCTGGATGTATTTCTATGGCTCTCTTTAAAATTTGCCAAAGAAAACACATATATTTTCTTGCAGTTAAAGCATCAAAGCTCCCACACAGAAAGCCATTCCCATGGAACCCAAATAAAAACATCAAGAAGACTGTTGGTAGACTAAATACATTTCAAGCCTCTTCCAGGTTTCTATTTAAACACACAGTCTGATTTTCACTTGGTTGACTCTCTTCTCTATTAAGCCCTGGGCACAGGGACCAGGACTTACTTTTATGGCTTTGCAATAGCAATGATGACAGCTAAGGCTAAACAGGCTCACATTAGATCTAGCAGTGCCAGCCAAAGCACTTTACATAGATTATTTTATTTGAATACCAACAAACGAACACTAACAGAATCTTGCTTAATACCAGCACCTGAGTAGTAATGGGCATTTAATAATTGTTGCATTATGACTGAATGGTTCCTAAATTTGTTATATATTCCGTGGTCTGAACCTAAGGAGGCTGGGGAGTTAGCTGACAAAATGCAAAGCTTGATTCTGTCCTACCTGTTAGTTTCTCCGAGTTTTCAAACCATCCTTTGTGTGGATTCTGGCCCTAGAGTTATGATCCTGCATTAATTAACATATCAAAGCTGTATGGTATTTTTTTTTAACAGTTAACTAAGATATTAAACTATATTTGCTTTCATGTTATTATTCTCTTCTGCTTTTTTTTTAAAGATAAACTTTGCTGAAGAGGCAATTTAAGACACTACATGAAATATAACCCTTAAGGTAGAGGTAATGACAGAAGAATGTTGAGCACACAAGTGATTGTTTAAAGCCACAACAAAGGAATTCCTAAAGTGAATGTTGCTTGAGAAAACACTTTGTTTTTTATTTTCATTTTTTCACTCAATTCTAGAGCCTTAAAGTGTGGTTGAATTTATAGATTTTTTTATTGGCTTTAGGAAGGAGGGATGGTCTCATTACCCCTGTGAAATAAAGACACGTGACCGATGCCATCCTATGAACTCAATTAGTCATATGTGGGGCAGTGACACTCAGAATGAGACTGATAATGTTATTCAGGCAGTAACACAGAATTTAACGAATTCCAGGAAATGGGGGGCACCTTTCTCAGGTCACATTGTGCCGGTCTGTCTTAGCTAACAGGCAGAGTAGGAAATGTGTGTTCTTTTCACAAGTATAGTTTGGGACATAAAAGAGAACCCTCAGCACAGATTCAGAGAGGTTCATGATTCTAGAAAAAGAACAGTGTCATTCTAGAGCAAGTAAATCATGCAACTTGCATCAATATTGCCTTTGGTTGTGTGCAATTCCCAGCAAAGGTATGTAGAAGTATAGGAACCGTTGAGGAAGTTTCCAGTCCTCAAAGTACAAAATGATGCATCAAGGCACACAAAGAAATTAGGAAATCTCTGTAATTGTGATTCCAAAATTTAGTGAATTGCAAGCCCTGGAGTACCTGTAATAACCATGTTGCAGAAATCGTTGTGCCTACAGAAAGCAGGGCTGTATATTGAACATGTCCAAGGAGATCTGAAACTATCTTTTGATGCTCCCTGAGGACTCCAATGTATGTAAAACAACAACTGTGCATCAGTGGAAGGTGGCACAAAATTTAATTTCTACTTTAGAAATTTATAAAACATATTTTAAACTTAGTTAATTTAGTGCAGATGTATATTTCATATATTTTTAAAGTCTGATTTTCCTTCCAAAATATCCAATCTTAGACTTTCATTCTACCCAAAATTGCAATTTTGAAGTTAAGGACTTTTTGATTCAATGTACATGTCTCTTTGACTTTTCACCAATTTGTACCAAAATTCCAGCAGTCAGGTGGCAAGGTATACCTTGAGCATAACATTGCTACAAAGCTTAATTGGTAGTTCTTCAAATGTTACCCTAACACAGTGCAGAGCTTTGCCTGACGTGATCTCCCCATGACTTTCATTCACACTGAGGATAACTATTTATTTAATGTTGCTACCTTTCTGCCAGACACTGGAGAGAGTAGGAACTTATATTCTAGAGATAGACCACAAAATATAGAAGTATACTGAGAATGTACCTAGGTACAAAAGACTGTAATGGAACCTGGAACGGAGAAAAATATAGAATGGAAGGGCCAAAAAGTGCCAAAAAGTCATTGAATTTGATATAGGGTGGCTAGGTCAGAGACGGCTAGAGTGGCAACATTGGAGCAAAGACTTGAAGTAGGCAAGGGAGAGCCGTATGCATGTCTGGGAGAAGAACACTCTATGGTGAAGAGTAGCTCACAGAAAGTGTATCTGCAGAGCAAGGAAGACACTATTCACATCATTAAGGTCTGGAAAGGAATAGTAGAAAAGGAAGCCAGACAGGTAAGGGTGGTAGTAGGATAGGGCCTTGTAGTCAGTCCCTGGTAAAGACTTCAGCTTTTACTGTGCACGACGTGGCGGGGGGGGGGGCATTGCAGAGTTTTGAGCTGCATGGTAATATAGTCTCCCTGAAGCTTTGAAAATAGATGATTCTAGATGTTTACTTGAGAAGAAACTTTCTAATGGGAAAGGTAGGAGAAAGTTGGTAGGTAGGCGAGAGGTGATGGTGGCGTGGACCAGGGAGTTCACTGTGGAGGTGGTGACGTGCAGTTACTCTGCACGTGCTAGAGTGTGCAGTTTTGCACACAAAGTGTCACCAGGAGTCATTGTGTGGACCTCATGCTCTGTCACTGCTGATTTCATAGGGACTTCCTTCTGCATGATCGAACAGCTCCCAAGCTTCCCCTTCCATAGAATTCACCATTGGAAAGGACTGAATTTCTATTTCCAGTTGGAAAATGTCGTAGAAACATGTAATTGGCTAAGTCTGTCATATGGCTCTCCTAGAATGGAATGTCCTACTAATAATGGGAAATAAATCCCTGAATTCCTGAATCCTCATGTGCCAGGAGACCTTATAAAGATATCACTGGTGAAAACTCATTTATTTTGGTAGGCACCTTTCAAAAATCACTTGGACCACTTTTCAGTCTGTCACCATATCAGAGCCCATAAATTTTTCAGCTCACAGCCCTTGGAGGGACCAATTAAATCGAAATTTCCAAATGTAATTTTATAAAGAAATTGGCCGAGGAGTCGCAGAACTCTCTATTTCAGTCTGCTTCCCTTCTGCTTAAGAAAGAAAAGCTATTTCATATGATAGAGGAAGAATATCAAAGACTAGACCAAAATTGTGACTGAAAATAAGTTGTATAGTTCATTCATATGCTAATCTGCACTGAAGTGGTTTAGATGTAAAAATCTAAACTCAGTTACTATTCTATTGCATATCTATGTCTTGTTCACTAAGGTATTACCAGCACCAAGCCCTATACCTGGCACATCACAGCAAAGCAATAAATCCTTATTGAATGAATAAATGAGTCTTACCATACTGGAAATGATGAATTTTCAATTTGCTTCTTGTATGCTGCTCTTTGGTGCAGGCTATAACTTTAAGCATGCTGGTTAGGGTGGGAGATGAATGTACCACCTGCTTCAAAGTCTGTTTTAGCATTGAGAGTATGATTTCAATTTACTATCCATTTTTTTTCATCAATATGGAATTATTTGCTTCCAGGGGACAATATGCTTCTTAAATCTCAATTGACAGAGATGGGAAAAGATAATTTTCTAGGCTTTGTTCTTTTCAGATATAATTTTATATTAATTAATAATTACTGTACACCTGCTAGTTTCAAACATAGATTGCAAACCAGTTTGGGAGATAAGGTACAAGTATATGTAAAGCTAAATTATGACATAATAGTGATATAATATTGTATAAGAGAAAAACAGAAAGGTCACAGATCATGATATTCTATAAACACTTGTCAGCTGTTGGGAACAGGGGACGTGGACACTCAGACACTGGGACTATATGGGACACGGAATAGTCTGAACAGTGCCCCAACTCCCAAATTCCTATGTTGATGTCCTATTCTCCAGTACCTCAGAATTTGACTGTATTTGGAGATAGAGAAGTAATAAGTTTAGAGAAGTAATAAGTGAAAATGAGGTCATTAGGGTAAGCCCTAACCCAAAATGACTGCAGTCTTTATAAGAAGAAAAAATTTGGACACAGGCACACATAGAGGAAGAACATCACGTGAACTGAAGATGGCCATCTATAAGCCAAGGAGATATGCCTTCAAAGAAACCAACCCCACTGACACTTTTACCTTGGACTTTCAGCCTCCAGGATTGTGAGAAAGTGAGTTTCTCTTGTTTAAGCCACCTGGTCTGTGATGCTTTTTCTGGCAGTCCTAGTGGACAATACAATTACAAGACAGGGGAAAATTTAGCCACAGAGAAGTAGAAGGGCATACACAGTCCTGTGAACTTGCATTTTCCTGCAGAGCTATGCTTAGGACAGCCATAGGTGATTGGATGCACCATAGAAAGGGCTCTGATATTGGGTTCCCACACTCATAATATTTAGAAAAAAAAGTTATAGGGAAGGGAGAGAAGGTAACCTTAGGGAAATTCTATGACAATGAGACTTTTGTGTCCCAGTGCCCAGCGGCTCATCTTGGCTGGTTCCAAGAGCTCATCCAGACCTCCAGACAAGTTGTGTTCTTTGTCTCTTCTTACCTATGTGTGATGAGACCAATAGTGTGTCCACCTGACCACTAATGAAACATAGATTATTTAGTCTAATTAAATAAAGATTAGCAATTGCTTAAGTGCACTCATCAAAAGAGTAGCTATCATTTTTTTCAAAGATAAAACAACAAATGTTGTCGTGGATGAGGAGAGTTTGGAACACTCACACGCTGCTGGTGGGACTGCAAACGAGTGCAACCTCTGTGTAAATTAATTTGGAGATACCTCAAAGAATTAAAAGTAGAACTATGATTTGATCTAGCAATCCTACTACTGGGCATCTACCCAAAGGAAAAAAAGACATTCTATAATAAAGACATCTGCACTCGAATGTTTATAGCAGCATAATTCACAATTGCAAAGATCTGGAAACAACCCAAGTGCCCATCAATACCTGAGTAGATTAATAAAATGTGATATATATATATATATATATATATATATATATATATATATACACATGCCGTGGAGCTCTACTTAGCCACAAAAAAATAGTAGTGATCTATCACCTCTTGTATTATCCTGGATGGAGCTGGAACCCATTCTCCTAAGTGAAGTATCACAAGAATGGAAAAACAAGTACCACATATACTCACCATCAAATTGGTATTGAATGACCAACACTTATGTGTACATATGGAAATAATGTTCATCAGGTGTCAGGCAGGTGGGAGGGGGAGGAGGGGATAGGTATATTCACACCTAATGGGTGTAGTGTGCACTGTCTGGGGGATAGGCACACTTGAAACTCTGACTTGGGCAGGGCAAAGATAATATATGTAACCTCAGCATTTGCACCCCGTCGTAATATGCTGAAATAAAAAAAAAGAATTTGAAGAGTTTTTATTACCACAATCATTTTTAATAGAATGTAAAGAACATGAACAGATTGGATGATGCCCATTAAAAGAAACAAACAAACAACAAATTTTAAACCCTTGCCTGGCTGCTTTTGTGTGTGTGTGTGTGTGTGTGTGTGTGTGTGTGAATATAGACCACTTTCAGAAAGGTTCTTTCATCTGAATTAGACAGCACTTTGCTTTTCTAAGTGAATAATAGCAATTAAACACACGCTTATATTTGTTCAAATGAAATTACCATACTTTAAAATATTTGATGGGTATTTTCCCTGAAATGAATGTGGGGTCCAGAGAAGAAAGAAATGCTGGACATTTTGAGTAGAAGAGAGATTGCACAGATACAAGGAAACTCGTGGCTCTGAGAACAGTTCTCTTTCTATTGTGCCCCACTTAGTTTGCTGATGATTTTGATGCCACCCTCTACATTGGCACAAAGCTGAACAATAAAAATGGGTTTACATTAATATGGGAATAGCATTTCTCTTATTTATCTATTGAAATAAAGTAATCTACAATAATAGGAAATACACACGATTTCTCCTGTCTCATGAATCCAGCTATGGAATCATTCCATTAGTCACACTAGGTAAAACTACAATAAATGAATGTCTCCTTGGAGGCTTTACTGCATAATTTGTAAAAGTAGGCAATAATTTATTGTCTCCTGGAGATTACTGTCAAGGAACCCAGAGGAATTCATTCATTTCATCTCTATTCAATACATGTGGTAATTACAGAAGTTTTTATTACTAAAGAAAATATTTTCATTAGATCCTTTTTATCATGATTGTTTGGGATTTTAAAATGGTATTTGGGGATCTTTGGTTGATTAAACTATGGTATCTTTTTTCACCAGGTCTAACTTTTCCTTAAAGTCCTTAAAGTAAAATTTTAAGACCAAACATCTAGGTTTTTCAGTGGCTAATTAGCATTCTATTTAGAAGACCAGAACTTGCTTTAGAAAATATTTTTCTAAAGTGTGTTTTCTGAATTTGTCAAAAGAAATAGAAAGAGGAACTGAGTGAGCCAGGAAAGAAGGAGGGAGAAAAGAAGAGAGGAAGAGAGAGAGAGAGAGAGAGAACTCAGCACACCTTACCATAAATCATCTTCTAGGAAAGTGATATACTGGGTGGTGGCTTATCCCAGAAAGCCAACTGGTAAATATTCAGAAATCCTGTGAGCCAGTTGTTAAACCAATGGTAACTTGAAATTAGTCTTGGTATAATTAGGTTTGTCAAATGCTACAAATGAGGGACTTTTTTGTTTGTTTGATGAGTCAACTTACCAGTCCCTCCCCCTGGAACTAACAACACATGTATATTATGTTATCTAAGAAAATGCAACATATTAAATGTTCTGAGAAATAGTGCAGTTTTTTTTTTTAAGTAGTACCTTCATTAGACCAAATATCTTCCAGATTTTATGGAGAGGGGACACTTTTTACATATATTGCCTTTGCCCCACCCAAGTCAGAGCTTAAGCGTGTCCATCCTCCAGATGGTGTGTGCTGCACCCATTAGGAGTGAATATACCCATCCCCTCCATCCCCCTCCCATCTGCCCAACACTGATGAATGTTGCTACGATATGTGCACTTAAGTGTTGATCAGTGAAAGGGACTGTTATTAATATAAATAGTTCTTCAGTAATACGGTGGTAAGGTGTGGGGGAAATGAAAGTGTTCTATAGTCCTATGATTGGGTCTCAGTTTTTTAGAGAACCTGTACCAATGGACTCTGAACTTCGTATGCGCTCCTCAGTATTATTCCCCCTCTTGGGAGGACAGGATAGCTGAAGGGGGCTGGAATTGTATATCCCCACCCCCTCAAGTGACAGTGGGTATTTCCCTTCCCCAGATGGATTAGTTAGTCTATTAAAGCAAGAACTTACGTTGTTCCATAGCACCTAGAACAGTCTCTGGCACAGAGTAAGGGCTTAATAACTGGTTCATATTAGGCAATTCTGAGAAAGTATGTGAAGTGTACTTTATAGAAATCTACATTCAGATGGTTTTAAGGATTCTAATATATTTAACCTTATAGAAATAATAATTTTCTTTGGGAACATTATTTGGATGATGGGCTTCAGAAACTTTCTACCCTTCTCTAATTAAAAGAAAAGAGTTACAAATCAATAATATAATTAAATTATTCATTTGTTTCTTAGGAGTATGCTAAGAAATCTCTGATACCATAAAAGAAAAGACTAAGTAAATGACAATGCAGGCTATGTAGCAATTTTAAAACTAAAATAAAGAGCTAAATATACATCCATATATGTTATATATCTTGCATCTGTAACATATAGATAAATGAATTTTATGATATAGATACAAATATATATTAAAACAGTGGTACCCAGTACCAATGCTATATTTCTAATTTTTTTGCTTTTTTTCATATTTCTGACAGTTAATGCACTATTTTTAAGCAAAAAACCCAAAAAATTAATACTGTAAAATATCTCAGCAAAACTACTAGGACTATATTTTAGGCAACAATTATTTGCCTGCCTCCTTGTGTTTCCTATATCTTAAGTATTTGCAGGAGAAGGATGCTATGTGGGACAGAAATGTATGAAATTTGTGACTTGAGCATTTAATGCCCAATTGTAAGACTTTCTAAAGTATTTGTATTTTTGTGACTTTCCTGCATCTTTTTTTTCTTAAATCTCTCTCTTACTCTCTATACATCAGTGAATGACAGAGTTAGATATATGAGAAAGTATCTATATCACCTATAGACAAGTTCATTCAGATATCGATAAACAAACACAAGAACAAACACTCGTGTTTGTTGTATGTGTATTATACACATATATAAACCATGTAAAATTGCATTTTTGGTAAGTTAAAATGGTGAAAGATTGACAAGTTCATGTTGTTCAACTAATCTAGCACAAATAGGTTTCCATGGATATTCTATGATAGTAAAATAATTTCCTCTGTCTTTTTAAAAATTTAATTAATTGATTGATTGATTGATTGATTGATTTTGGAGACAAGATCTTACTCTGTTGCCCTGGCTAGAGTGCAGTGGCATCAGCCTAGCTCACAGCAATCTCAAACTCCTGGGCTCAAGCCATCCACCTGCCTCAGCCTCCTGAGTAGCTGGGATTATAGGCATTTGCCAAAAGACCTGGCTAATTTTTCTATTTTATGTAGAGTTGGGGTCTCATTCTTGCTCAGCTGGGTCTTGAAGTCCTGGCCTCAAACAGTAGTTGTGCTTCGGCCTCCCAAGGTGCTAGGATTGTAGGTATGAGCCACTGCGCCCTGCCTCATTTCCTCTTTCTTGTGGTTCATGAACTGTATTTGATTTATGCTGAACTGTTCAGAATTATAAAGCTAATTACTATACTGTTTTCTGGTTTGGTTAACTCAGTCAGTTAAGGCACTACACTATTAAGCCAGGTAATTTCTTCAAAAATAATCTCCAAATGTTGGTTATTAATTACAAGAAAGAGTGGGAAAAAAAGGGGTAAGGGGTCTTTCTTTTTCCATCCGAGGTTGCTTTTCTTACCACTGTCTTTTTATCTAGTACCTTCCTTCGTCTCTCAAAACAGACACATTCACCTCTCACACTTTTATGCAAATCTCAATCTTTCTACTACTCATTATTGCTTGTAGAGAAATGAAACTTTAGGGAGAAAAATTAAATATTCAATAAGTTTGCACATGTTTTAAGAGATGTTTTTCAAAACCAAATTAAAAAGTTTGGATAAAGTCATTTCTATTAGGATAAATAAAACTCTTAAGACATTTCATCATAGCATTTCTTATCTGTCTTTTATCTCTCTTGGTATTTTCTACAAATTATTCGTCTTGATTTTGTTTATGCAAAGCCTCCTAAATATGATATCAGTCACCCACTATTATTCACACATACAGCATCCCATAATTCTCCTTTGTGGTATTTGTCACACTTGTAATTAAGTACTTCCTTGTAAAATTATTTTTAATGTCTCTACATAGTAAGCTTATTGAGTAGTAAGCTTATTATTCATTAATGTACTTATTTCTAAATTATGAATTATTGTTTGTTGCTATAGATACATGAACTGTCACAGTGCCAGGCACATAATAGGTGCTTATACATTTTGACTAAATATCTGAAGGATTGAAGCAGTACAGCATAATTAAAAATGTAAAAGCCACATAATTCTCTCTATAGGGAGGAATGGATGCAATATAGCACTGAGGGTTAGGCAATAATCTTGGTATTAAGCCAGCTCCTGTCCAAACCTCACCTATACTATCAATATAATAATACAAGGCATGATATTCAATTTCTATCTGTCCTAGGTTTATTGTTGTGTAAAATGTGCATAGCAATGGCACCCGTATTATATCATAGCTTCAGTGTAAGAATTAAATGAGATCTTGAACAATGCCAAATTTCTTGAGCTGGTGACATCAGAGAAAAATTTACACAAATTGTTAATAATCGTATAAGAAAAGGTTAAACCTAACTCACGATTAAAGAAATGCAAGTTAAAGCAAAAAATGCCATTTTTGCCTATCACATTGGCAAATATTAAAGTGGTTGATATTATCTAGGGCTGGTAAGGATGTGGTGAAATGTTTACACGCATAAGCCTTTGGTGACAATGTGAATTAGTGCAACTTTTAAGTGAAATTTGCCTTCTCTTCTAATATTTAAAATTTTCTATCCTGTGACTCAGCAATCATACTTCTAGGCATATATGTTAAAAATATATTCACACAAGTGAGAGGTGATACATATGCCAGTTTATTTATTGTAACATTTCATAAGATGGAGGGAAAAACCAAATACAACAAAAATTTTCGCTATTTTTATAATTTTTAAGAAAAATCCACAAATGTTAACCCTAAGTGGAATCATTTACTCTTATGTGTATTAAAGAGAAACAGTTTAGGAATGAGAAGGGTATCATTTTTTTCCCTAAATTTTCTGTATACAAATACTCCTTATATTTAGTGGGCTGTAGCTTTTATTATTATAGATAACTTTTATTATTCTTTATTGAACTTATTTATGGATCATAAAATCCATTCTTCTTATAGAAATCATATAAAAGAAAGCAACAAATCTGTAATAGATTTCCACCTCAATTAAAAGTAGAGGATTCTGTGTCAGTTATTATTCTCTATTTTGAATATAAACCTCACACTTAAAGCACACACTCTAATAATCCTAGAAGGAGGTGTGCAAAGCAATCTGCTTCCTCTCTCACCTAAGTAAGAGTTTAAGGAAAACACAGATGAATCATACATTTCTGTATAATCTGTGCTTTTGTCAAAAGGTTGCCATGACTCATTCATGACTTTCCATAGTTTTAAAACTAGTGTTTTTAACCATAGAAAATCTACTTCATGGTCCTATTATGATGACTTTGAGTCAATAATATACTCTTTAGTTTACACATGATGATTTTGTAGAAAAAAAAAAAATCCAGGTACGGTTGTTGTTTGCCATAACTCCACAAAGCAAAATCCTGAACAAAGGAAGAAGGGATTAAATGTATACACTGTAGTAGATACCATTGACATCATTTAATACTTACAATTTCTTATAGATCAATTTAGAACCCCAGGGCCAAGTAGCTATGAAAAAGGTACAGGATTGGAATTTGAACCCAAATCCACATGATTTCAAATGCACTAAAAGGACCAAATTACCTTGAAGTCCTGACCTCATTCAGTTCCTGACCTCATTCAGTTCAACATCTGTTCATTTTTTTGCTGGATCCACTGTTTTCAGAACCAGGTCTTTGGGACAATATTATGTAAAGTAAATGCTTTTGTTACTCATTTATTAATCAGAAATGTGTGGACATTGAGAAAGGAACAATATTTTAACAAATAGTTTTATCCTTTTTTCATATAAGATTGGTGGAAACAGAAATAAAGTCAGTTCTCTTTAATATCTGTAAAAGTAAGCAATACTTGAATTAGTGAGCATTATCAGTTCAGTGGTAGCCTATTAAAATCCTTTTCTAGAAGGATCTCTTTAAGTTAATTAACTTCTACTTGACTGTGAAGAGAGGTCAAGTTACTTCAACAATTCAAAATATGTCAGGAGCGCGTGGTTCCTTAAGAAATAATTCTGACTTGCCTCATTTTTCCTTTGAGAATTCCTTTGGGCAAGCTACTTTATTTTAGTTCCCATTTCATCTCATTTTGTATAGGACCAATGGTAATATTTAAAATAAAAGGGTGCTGCAGAAACTTAGATATAATCCAACTGTTTCTATTACCATGTGTCTTCAAATCTCTTTAAAAGTAACAAGAGACTCATAAATATTGAAAGTAACTTAGGATGAAATCTCATCTCCTCCCCATATATAACATTTCTCATATCATAGCACTTATTTAAAAGCTGTGCTATTTTTTCTTAAAATTATTTAACCCAGAAGCTCTGGCAAAAAAAGAAAAATGCTATAGTGCAACCCCACAGGGGAAAAACTTAACTTGTTTTGTGTGTGCCAGGAGTTATTGTTCTGTAATTTTAATTTATTAATTTTCTTTATACCTCCTGTTTTACTATCTTTCATAAATGACTGATTTTAAGAAAGAGGAAATTGGGTGTGGCTATTTATGCAGTTCCTATCTTTAATAAACTCCTAAAGTAGCTACCTGCTACCTTTATTACCCCAAACACCATTGATTCTGGAGTTCTTGTTTGGGGGGGAAAAAAGAAAACAATTTTAGCATTTTAAAAAATTGAAATTAATTGAAACCTTATAATTTGAGCAGATTGCGTTCTTAAAATACTTGCTCTGGATATATACTGAGAGATTCGTTTAAACCCAGCCTGCTTGCTGGAACTTGTACCTCTAGTAGTGTCATGAAAGCCAATTCCCATCATGAAGTTAAATCAGATATGAAGTTCTTGAAATTCAAATTTGTATTTTTTTTTCTTAAACAGACAAAATGATTCTAATTTAGAAGAAAACCCAAAAGACATGTTTCTCATATTTAACAGTTCCTTCATTCTTCTCTTAGCTCTTCTTTCTACCTCTTAAATTCAGGTGTTCCCCAAGAATCTGTCCGTGACCGGCATCTTTTCACTTGCCCACTTGGAGGGTTTTATCATCCATGTCCCTGGATTCAACTAGCATCTCTGGACACCGCAGTTCTAGTTCAGAATTTTCACTGTTCTTTGCTTCCACATTTCTAAATGTTTACTGGATGTGTACCAGTCTGGACTCATGATCTGCTCTCCAAATTCTGCCACCAATTTTACTTTTTAAAACCAAATCATAGCAGTAATTACTCATTAAACTATTTATTATAAGCACTTTACATGCATGGTTGCATTTAATTCTTATAAGGAACAGCAAAAAATGCATTATGGCCCTTTACAGAAATGGAAAAAGACTTAAGGAAGGTTAAGAAGCTGCTTAGAAGAAAGACGTGCACAAAGAAGTGAGAAATGGAACTGGAAATTCAACCCTAAGGTGGTTCTGACTCCAAAGCCTTTGCTCTTAATCACAAGCCTGTTCTAAAACACCTTCCTCACTCAGATTTGAAACTTCAGATGTATCTTTGATGTTATCACCTCTTTTAACTCATACAATTATATTTCTTGCTATTCTAAAAATAAACAAAAGCTGCAGCTTTTTAGCCCCATGAGAATACTACCATGGTGTGTATATATACCTGAGAATTAGGTTGAAAATCAAGCATATTTGTTGGGTAAATGAGGGTCATTTTAATTTTGTATCCATATTTATTCCTACATCCACCCCTTTTGTACATTCACTGAAGGTTCCACAGTCCAGATCTCTCAGCACTTTTACTTTGATTTTTCCAAGAGTCTTAAAGGTTTCCCTTGTTTCAACTACACCTCAGCTCTAATTGGTCACAGCATGTTGCTCCTTGAGCAAATTTTCAAACTTTAAATTATAAGGCCCTGCTCAAAACTTCCAGTGATACTGTATCCACTGCCTGTGGAATACAAATCTTCATCCTAGCATTCATGACCTCTCTGAATAATATCACTTCATTCCCCTGATATCCCAGAAAAGCTAGGGCACATTATTGTAGCTCCCCAGCTCTGGATCCAGTCCTGTCTTCAGCTATTCCTCATACTTGTGAATTGTAGCATTATTTTCTCACCATGACAAAATTTTTCTGAATTTCCTAGGCCTAGCTCTTTCATAAAACTGCTGGTTTATCCAGCAAGGAAGGAGTCAATGTACATGATGCATTGTGTAGCTCTCCTGAGCATTTATCACCTTATTATTAGCATTTTAAACATACGCATATATATGTGTGTGTGTTTAGACATATATTTATGTACATACTTTTGTGTGCACATGTATATATATATATATATATATATATATAGAGAGAGAGAGAGAGAGAGAGAGAGAGGGATCTGTTTGTCTAATCGTCATTAATAGATTAAACCTACTGGAATCATGGTCTGTTTCTGTCTCATACAAAGTTTTGATCATATTAGGTACACAATAAACATTGCTGGAGTGAATAATGAATGAGTGAGTGGATGGATGGAGATGGATGAATAAATTTTCAGTAATATACAGCATTCGGTTGGGTCTAATAGTTTATCAAATTCTAGACTCCCAAAAGAAGAAACTCGTAAAAAGCAAAGAAGTGCAATCACATTTATTATTCACTCAACAGACATTTCATGGGTCCTACTCACATGACAGGGACAGTGCTGAGCACTTTGTTATCATGTCTATGTTCACTTGTAAATATATCTTACCTAGCAGAAAATTCCTGCACATTTCAGACACAAAAGAATAATAAACTATGGGATAGGTGAGCTGCCACTTAACAGCTCAATCAAAGGGATGTATTTAACTCCCAGTGTTAAAAATGCAAACAAACCTTTAACTTCCAAGATCGATTATACCTATAGAAGGAAGCTTGCTGAAAACAGCATTCTGTCTTGTCAAGGACTCCTTATCATCAAGGAAGAATAAACACTCTAATTATATTTTTTTTTACTTTTTTGTTTGTTTTCTAATTGGATCATTCATTACTCCCTAGAATTCAAATCAACATCAGATTTATAGTTGGAGGCTATTGAAATATTGATTTGGTTATAGAAATGTCAAGCTTGGCAGGTAAGCTGTCTTACAGCCAGAGAATGCTTTTGCTTTAGCAAACTTATTTTAAAAGGCTGGTAGAATGTAATGAGCAAGCAATTTGTGTCTATCTCAGGCATGGAGAGAACTTTTTAAAATTTAAATAGTCTCCTTAGCCTCTCTACAATTCCTAATTCCTTGGAATCAAGGTAGCAAACCTGAGCCACAATATACAAATCCTAGTTATTAAGAGGTCTGACGTTACTTTTCTATTTCTACAGGCTCATTCTATATCTAAAGTGAGATGCAAATGGTACTAAATCATACAGGATGTCATTATTAGCACAGAGTGTGCCATTGCCGCACTGTAGTTAGATGCAGGTTCTACGTGGTGCTGCAATTTCTAGCTCTATAAACTTAACATGCCATGTCATCTTTCCATATATCTTAGTTTAAACACCTTTAATTTGAAAATAACAGATCTTCCCTGCTTATCTTGCATTGCTATAATGAGAAGTATGACTATATTGTTTGAAAGCACCACACTCTGCTTCTAAAACACATTTTTCCCCTTGAGAAATCGTTGCATAAATCTCATGCATGTGTGCTTCTTTACACACACACACACACACACACACACACACACACACACACACCCCTTTTATTTCCAATGAGCTAATCAGGAAAAATAAGGAAGATAAAGAAAAAAAAAAGAGAAAGGGGGAAGTAATTGTATAAATGGAAATAATGCTGAAGACCTATATGGTGCCCAATTTAGAAGAGTATTCTGGTATGTAGAAAATTATTTTCTATGCTATCACTTGAAGCAATTCTTATCTTACGTAGAGTTCCTTCTACTCTCTAAAGATACACATTTTTAACATTATAATTGACAGCCAAGTCTCCCTCATCCTTGGTGAAAGAGAATGAACTATTGAAACCCAAGGTGGGGCTTCTACCCACCCACTACCCATAATAATTTTATAAGGGAACAGAGATTTATTGTCCTCACTCATTCACACATTAAGGGAAGAGAAGGGGATTTCCTGGACTTCCCCACTCCCCCAAAATTTATACTTTTCTATCACCAAGTCAGGCAGGGGCAAATGGGCAACACCTAAACTACATTGAATTGGCGTTGTCGAAACCAAGTTATCTGTTAATGACAGAATTGAGAAGGTAATCAGTGCTAGAGTGGCATGTTGCAAATGTTGTCGCAATGGCTATGAGGAGAATCAGAATAAATCAGGTGTGGTGGTTATATATGTCGGTACTTTCCTCCTGTCAAATGACTAGGCTTTGTAAAGAAGTGTCTTATATCAAGATGGCATATAACATCATTTTTTAAATGCTGGGAGCTGAACGCCTTAGCAAGTTCTTCTGAATAGACCCAGCATGTTCTCTCCTTACACACCTCATTCTGATGATTCAAAAAAGAAACCTTTCATCTCACTCCACCGATCAGCTAAGATATTTTAGCGTTTTAGCTGTGAGTAAAAATAATACGCTTTCTCAAAGAGAGTGTCTTCAGACTTCACTGGAACAGTTCTCCCTGGGCTTCTGTTTCTACCCATGGTTTTCAAATTCAGAAAGATGCCTTTGCACTTAATGAAACAACCTCTATTGCTCTTCATGAGGACTCAGGATGTCAGTTCTCCAGGTCCCTGGCTGTGCAGTGTGAGTACCATATGCAGTCCTTCTAAACTCTAGCAAATGCTTTTCCCACTGGGATTAAAACTTTCGAAATTCTCATTTTCAACCTGCTATCCACTCCAAATTCATATTTTTCAAAAACTAAAATGGTCTTTGAATTTTTTTCCCTTTCTTTTGTGGAATTCTTCCAATACATGTATAGAAATATATACATTAGGGGAAATCATAAATCAACAAGCCACACAATGTTTAAATGCATGTGGTTCACTCTGAGGATGTGCAGTTAGTAAGGTCTCAAGACATATATTTGGTGATACTATTGTAGATGAGGAAATATCATTCAAATGAGGAAAATGAGTTTTTGGTCCCAAGACCATAAATCATTGAGTTGTCTGAGAAACAAGGGGTACCAATGAGGCATTTCCTGCTTTTTACTCATAATATTTAGAAAGATTAGAAGATATATAATTCCAAATGCAGTCTTAAATTGTTCAGTTTTTTTTTACTCAAAGAAATAGTGAAATGGCGGGTAAGTTAAAATCTGCTACTGATAAAGGAAAAAAATCAAGGAAAACAATCAAGTTGATTTCTGTTGAAATTATCTTTTTGGTTTTGTTTAGATTCCCAGAAACAGAAAAAAAAAAAAAAAATAGAAGCAGAATAAGAAGAACAAAAGTACATTCAAAGTACGTTTATTTCCCCAAATGAAAAAGTCCATTTTGGCTAATTTAATGCTTTCAAAGAATAAAATCACAGCAAGGAAACCAACATGAGAATATTTTGCTAAGTGTATTATTTGTAATAATCCAACATAGCTTGGGACCGTAAGTATGAAGTATACTTGAATTTATTTGCTAGAACTCCAGATACTACCCAATAATACTAATTTTTATGTTTTCGTATTTTGTATTTTTGCATGCCTGATTCTCTTAATAGCCGTGAGACTGTAAACTCCACAGTATGACTGAGAAAACAGAGTCTCAGATTCATTATTTGCCATATGACAAAGAGCCTTTGAATGCCTGAGATTAACTCTAGCTCTTTCTGAGAATAGATTCTGCACTCTCCCCTTTTCCCTTAACTCTCGCTTTGATGGACTGCTGAATCCTCTATCCCCATATCCCCAGGAGGCTGCTACCATAGCTCCCCCCTCCCTTCTGCACAAATCCCAGGGCTGGGATTCCTTCAGGCCAGGTTCCATCACTGCCCTGTGACTGGTGGCACTCCCCTGTCCACTCGGAGGCTGATGAGGCTGTTTCACTTCTCTCAAGCTCTGGCCTTAAACGGTCCAAATCTGCAATTTAGCCAATTTATGTGGCCACTGTGTGTGACACTAAACACTTGCTTGCCTAAATCAAGAAATAACTGCTATGAAGTGATGCCTCATTATTTTTATTTTTCAAAAAAAATCTTTTTGAAGTGGAAGTATTTGATGAGGCAAATGCAGTTATTTAAAAAAAAAATCATATAGAAAGTATGAGTGAGAATCAGACTCCTCTATATGCTCTCATTTAAAAAAATACCTGAAATAATTTATACTTAATGGAGCTGAGCTTTGCATTCCAGCATATTATCAATGAACTGCATTAGCTTGGAGATATGACATGTCACGATATAACCGTTTTCCTGGACTATATAAAATGGGATTCTAGAGCTTGTGATCTCTGAGTGTGCCCACCTCTATGATTCGTACTATTCTTAAACAAAATAGCATGCCCTTTGCCAATGGGCCTCATGAATGTAAATGCCACTGAATTATATCACACTATGTATCTACCCACCCACAATTTTAATTTTCTCCATATTGCGTCCCCAGCACCTTCCACTGCACTTCGTAGAATGTATTGATAAAAAGATGAATTAAATAATTAATAATCCAATAATCACCTCAAATTGATTCAATCTTCATTGTTATAAAATAGAGATTTCTTTTTTTTAACCTCCCTGGTTAGGTTAAAAATTAGCCTCATTCCTATAATATCTTTACTAAATAAAAATCTGAAGTTGTGCACTAGAGGTAAATTTCCACTGAATAGAAATTTAAAGAAGAGAGAGAAAAAAATAGCAAGAGAAAAGAGGGAAAGTAGCCTCATTACACAGTTTTAAAACATAATTGTATTTTATATTTTCTGTAGCTAATATTCTTAGTTTATAAGACTTGTAAACGAAACAAACATGAAAGCCATTTTAGGTCTTTTAAAATCACTTGCTTAAATGATGAAAAATTTCCTTAAACATGTTAGGCTCCCCCCAAATAAATGTCTTTACTTAGTTTCTATAGGTCAATGACATTGACATAAGATCATTTAACAATAGCTTACTTATCACAAGAATAGCAGAAGATGTAGACTCAGAGGCTATCTTTCAGAATCAATTAAATTCACTTAATCAAACATCACATATTTGCATTCAACTCTAAACATATAGTAAGAAAGATACTTCATTCTTTGCCATCCCTCCATTTTCCTCTCTTCTCTATTTCTTAATGAGTTAGTTTTAATTCTGGCCTGGTGTCCTGGGTTCACTCAGTTCTTAGTATCTGCTCAAGGGTATCAATTTTACCGAATTCCTCTGTGAATATTTCTTGCTATATTTAACCCATTTTTTACCTGAAGGAACTCCCTAGAAATAACCATTTTGTCCAACATTTTATCAAGCCTTTAAAATAGTCTGCACAATTCTAAGAGTAACAAATTCAGTTTCTAGATTCATCCATTTAGCCTGTAATAGGTAAGACACTATAATTACAAAACAACTTGAAGGTTTAAAAGCTGCTTATTATTCTAAGAAAATACCAGCTCTGTTTGACTCCCACCTCAGTAACCAGAGAACAAAAACAGGAGCTTCAAAAAGAAGTGAAACTATTTTTTAAATGATTAGAGGACTTCAGACAGTGTTAGACAATCCAGGGTGATTGTACCTACAGCGAATTGATTAACACTTCTGATAAAATTAATAAATGAACATCTTAGGATTTTCATTGAAAACAGTTTTGTGAAAACTGTATGTCTCCACTCTCCTTAAGTGTAATTAAAAAAAAATAACTTTAGTGAATGAATTATTCAGAAAGACATATCCATTGTGTTTGTGAAATAGCCATTTGTATATAAATTTTGGCTTGATCCTTTCCAGATTATTGGACTCCCAGAACATGATTTTTTTCAAATTAAAACCACAGTGGGGTGATTCATTTAGGGAAGATAAACGTAAAGACCAAGGGTCAGCAAAATGACATCGTGGAAAGTGTCGACTGTGGTCCCCTGATATTTTCAAAGTTAGGAAGCAACCATTTCCTGGTTGGGTTCTGCCCACAGATCTCCCATAGAAATTCAGAAGAACTAATGAACCCTGTGAGTGTATCAAAAGGAGAATATGTCCCCAGAGAGTGGTTTAGTTTAATAGTGTTGACTTTTACATCTTCCTCTTTAAAATACTTAACTTCTTGGCCAAAGTTAATTCACCTCATTTTTGTTATGGGAACAAACCTCAAAAATAGATTTTTCTTCAGCTGATAACAGAAAAGGATGGAAAAACAGCAATGGTGGAGAGGAAATAGTTCAAACAAAAACATGTCAAGACAGTCTTTAGGGCTGAGGGTAGAAATAGTTTCACTTGTGTGAAAGCATTGAGCCCAAATCTGTAATCTTGAGTCATAAGAACATTCTTCCTTAAGCAAACCAGCAATTCAAGGGTTAGAGATTAATATCTAACTAAAGATGAGGAAGAGAAAACTTCAGAGATACTTCTCTGAAGTATAAACTCTTCAGAGATACTTCCTAAGTGTAAATTAAATTGTCTCTCACTAAACAAAAACCTTCAGTATTTTGCTAAAAGAATCCAGTGTTTAAAGTGTATGGGACTGAACTGGGTATGGGGGCCATTCACCCATAGAAGGATCACACAAAATCCACCAAGTTCCTATAGGAGGTTATTCACATTTATTTTACTATCTGCAGGACACTATTACTTTTATTAAATGATAATATGCAAGGATGGCAAGGAATATATCCTCAATTTTGAAGGAGTATTTCTTATTCTTTCAACACAATTATTTAAAACTTCCATGTTCTACTTTCAAAAAAGATCATTTAAATATTTTGGTGAATGGTCAAACATATCACGTAAGAAATCTATTTTAGAAATGATAGCGAAACTTCTTGTGATTAAAAAAAAAGATACATAGGGCAAATGTGTGTATTTACAAAGCTACATTTCGATTAAAAGGCAAATGGCTGTTGCATGTGTTTGCATCACCAGCTAGTAAATTTAAATTTTTATGGTAAGGACCAGTGTATTTAAGGTTTAAAGATGACTTTCATTGTTCTTCCATGTTGTTGGTCACCGACAAGTTTCTGAAAACCTTGTGTATGTTTCAAGTTTGTTCAAAGTTAAGCTCTATGCAGACATTTGGGAGTAAATAAATTCATCCCTTTTGAGTTGCACAAAGGAAGAGAAAAAGGCATTCTATTTGTGCTTATTTCCACATTTATTTTACACCTATAGATAAATAAAAATAACTGAAGTTTTAAAATAATACTTTTTAGCCCAAAGGAAGAAATCAAACATTTAAATCTGAGAAAAAAGAAGTTTAAAACAACAATGTTAGAAAAATCAAAGAGTATGAGTGCAAATATCTAAAAACTTTATATCCAAGATCTGTAGCCCATGTACTATAATATAATAAGAAAACAAAAGTTGTCAGCTAAAAGAGAAATTGCCATAATGCAATTATAAATAATAAATGAGTTTTAAATTTAGTTTTATTTATATTATAGCTATAACTGTATATGTATAGCTATATATACTTATATTTACATAGTATAAATTATATTATGTTTGAAGAAATCAGATTTGCATGTTCTTTTAAGAGATGAAAACAGGAAGACAGGAAGATAGGGCAGGTTTAGTAATTTTGAATTGAATATGTATTACAGTGACTTTTTTGACAGAATGTGTCAAGTTTATGAAGCCTGTTACATCACTTCGTGGTACTTCATGTGTATGTTATGTAGAATGAAATGAGATTCTTCTATGTGCTTGACCCTAAATAAGTCGACTAGCCAATGAACAGCCTTTGGGGTAAAAACCACCATTTTAGAGCAAAGCTTCCAGAAGTCCTGCTTTAATGTGAAAAGATTAATAGAGAAAGGTGTAACTAAAAAGATCAACCAACATGCATTAGAATATTAACAGCAGAAGTCTGAGGGAAGCTTAGGAACAGTAGAAATTGGGAAGGTAAACATTTAAAATACATAACATCGAAAAAGATTCCAATGATCTACTTCTCACAAGCCTGCCTTTGTGACTCTGAAAATGCAATTAAATGGTGTAAATCTACAGTAAGTTTTTAAGAGTGTTCACACTGTAGGAAACTAGTGCATTTTCCTGTGCAGGCACCACTGTCAAAAATTCCACAGAAATAATGTTCTGGAAAATCACATATTTAAGCTGATATTCTTGCTACAAAGGTTGGAATTATTCCTGTGTGACTACTGATTTATTCGATAATACTGAAATTCCAATTGAAATGATTATTAAGGCCAAGAAAGGGAAACTGGGAAGATAAAAACACTAAAGCCAATGATAGTATCAGTTTATTGGCAGAGCCTAAATAGTTGGCTGCTAATATATTTAGAATACCGACTGTGAAAGTCATAAATTTAGTGAACCTCATGAATATTCTGTACATAGTGCCTGATCCCAACATATTTGGAAATATATGGGTATGTCATTGAATTTTTAGATTATTATTTGTATGTGACTATCAATTTCAATTTAAGTTAAAATCAGGACACACAATAGGACTGTTTTGTTAAGTTTGTTTTCTTTAGCAGGATCTTCATTTTATAGAATTTTGTAAAATATTCTGTTGCCAAGACAGTGACATCCTCAAAACACAAGAGACATATTTCCTCATTAATATATGACATATGCTATATGTGTCACTAGTTCTCCAAATATCTGCATATAGCATAAAACACTATTACCCAAACTCTACTGATGATTAGTAATTATGTAGCTCAAAACATGTGGCTCTTAAACTCTCTCACGAATTCCTCCAGTTCCAAAGTTGCATACTTAATAGTCAATGTAGCATTTTCTTAATATAAAAATCAGACAGCATCAGACTTCAATGCTTTGTATGGATTAGAGAGACCACCTGAAATTCCTGTGTTTAGAAGTGAACAAACTAACTCCATAAACTATCTAGTGATTTTTTAAGGTCACATATCTGATGATGGCTATGATATAAAATGTATGGGAAATGTTTGAAAGAAAAATATAGACATATTATTTATTTCCTTTTTTAGTATTTTCTTACTCCTTCCTTTTTCCTTTCTTTCAGAGGAGTAATAGAATGTATTTTGTATTTCTTTCAAATCCTGTAAGAATAAAGCATATTTATGTTGCTTGGCAGCAGTTTTAAAAGCTGAATGGTCATGGGAACTGGCTGATGCTTTTAAATAGAACATCCCCATCCCCATTGTTTGAATTCAAGACAGGTATGTTCTCCAAATGACTGACTTCCTTTTAATCAGTAAGTAGGTTGTAAATAGGAATCAATTGCCAGAATCTACTTCTTTCATAAAAATAATATGCTATAAAGTGCCACAAAATGAAAGTATAGGTAAAAGGGGATTAAATAATAAAGGCTATTATTGATCCTTGAAGGCAAATTTCTTCCTGAACACAGACATAGCTAAGAAAACTTTTCAAGTATGTTAAAATCAATGGCATTTCAAAAAACATGGTCAAAAATACCATTTAACCAAATAATTTACAAAAACTGTGAAGGAGAAAGTGGACCAAAACATGAAGAAAAGATGCATGACTTTGGCCAAAATTCCTACCTGATCTGGCTAACACTGAAACAGGTCTTAGAAAAATCCACCTCAGTACCAGGTTCTCTGCTTATTCTTTCTCTTTTTCTCAATAAAGTATATCCAGGGAGAATATTTGCTTGTTTGAGCATCTTGGTTACTTATAGACTGGGAGGACAGTCATTTATTGTGCTATTAAAAATTAACAAAAACAAAAGGCAGAAAAAAAATCATGCTCTAGATACTTTGTATAATAATTCAGTTCTATGAATTTAAGGTTATTTTAATGTGCTCAGTTTATCTGATGATCGTTTCATAGCTATTATGAAATTACAATCTTGAAGTTCATAAACATACTATAAACTAATGAGAAAACTTCACTTATGACTCAAGATTTCTCATCCATTTGACAGTTCAGAGGATCTTGATCCTACCTCTCCTGTGGCTATTTTAATGGCATACTTGGAATATAGGTATTCATGAACTTGCCATGCTCCTCCTCCCACAATATATCATGCTACTTGTGAATAAAAATGGCCTTATCTTGTAAGCTCTCCATTGAATATTCAACTTGCATTGAATATGTTCTTCAGAAGTATTTTTTGTTTAAATAGAATAAACATACTCATAGATTTATTCAAACAATACTAAACTTAGCAAAAATACAAAACTTTCAAAGATTAATAGAATATCAGAGGTTAAAGGAATGCTTCTATGCCTGATTCTTGCCTACAATAATTTGAATAATAAGATGTTAAAAAATAAGATTTTATTTTAAGAAAATATAATCATAGAATTTTGGTGTTATTTTTTAGGCTAAAAACTGTCAGACTAATTATTGGGACTGTAATTAATTATACCTCTAAAGTAAATATAAGTTTCTCCTTAGCTCTGGGATTTAGGCCTATTAGGCTTTCCAAATATTGGAATAGTCACCAGCAGCATTCTGATAATTATACTTATCAATAGACACATATTAATTTTCCATATATTGATTGCCTGATATTGCCCTGGACAAAAATGTAGACTAAGATGAATTGATTCTAAAGGGTAAATACATCCAGAGTAGTACAAAGACTAGATGCATTTCAGTATTAAAAAATCACTGATTTCAGAAAAAACATGTTATCAGCCCACCTTTGTGTGTCATTTAAAACAAAATAAACAAAGCTGAGAACCAAGGCAGATGTACTTGGACATATTGCTGCACAGCAGGAAGTGGAAACGTGGTTGAGATTCTTCTATAGCAATAATGTGTCTTTCCCCTCTCACTTTGAGGGCTCAGTGGTGAAATGCCACAACTTTTTGTCAACTTCCCTTTCAGGGCATAGAATAGACTCTAAAAAATAAAAACACAACTGGTAGCTAGGTAGATGTTCATACATGCATCAACATATAAAGAATAAAATGAATAGATATTTTGATTTTGGCCAGAATAATACTTTTTAACCCTAAAGTGAAAAGAACTATATTTTGACAAGCAATGCCAATCCACACAAAAAAAACTTCTAAAATAGATAACTTAAAATGAAGGAAATATTTTTTTTTCAAATTCTGATTAATGAAGATGCACTTCCTAATGTTTCTTTCCAAAATTGACATATAACTTTGAGAATAACACCCTTCAAAATAAATTATGCAACAAAAAACTTGAAGAGACAGATTTTGCCACTGCTTTCTTAATTAAAAAAGAAAAAAATTCTGATACTACTTGCAGAAATAGAGTAAGTGATATTAAAGGATTCACCAAAAAAAGAGTAGTCTTGAGATTCAACATTTTTTATTGTTCACTTGATATTTTCATTTTCCTTACTGACTCACTTAATTTTTTTTGTAAGCCATTCTTTCAATGGTATTTTCAACATAAGGTCACCTGTATGAAGGAACACAGGCCACTTTTTTAAGCATCAGAGAACCTTAGAGCATGAACTGCTTTCAAGATAAGAAAGTTAGTCTCACAAAATTGTTGGTTGGCTTATCCAATAGTCCACTAAGTTTCATCAAGATGGAGTTTCCCCCAAATCCAATGGATGTATCATTTTATTTTCCTTATGTCCTTCCCTATCCTCAGGTACACTTTTGTTTTATATCATGTATCTTTCTAGAAAGCTTTAGAGATTATGGTAGCTTTGATAGATTATTTTCTATTCTTGAAGAGTGACGTCTTGCTCAAATGATCTGAGCCTTCTTTCTAAGTATTTTAGTCTATTTCTCAATCCTGGAAATTTGAGAGAAGTAGAAAGTTCCCTGGATTGGTCATCAGTATGCATTAAAGAACTATATATTCAGACATATAACTTTTTGTTATCTTACACCAGTTGAAGCATTAGAGTTCATCCTAGATTCATTGAAGCTAATTGCAGATTCATTCTCTGCTCTGGATGTTAGAGAAAAATGGTGATATCCACCATTTTCATTGATATTGAGTAATTTGATATTGATATTGATATTGAGTAAACTGATATTGAGTAATTTGACTGGGATGAGCACGTATGCATACTCTTGTTTCTCAGTCAGTAACTATCCATAATCAGTCACATCACTCGTTATTTTGGAAAGTGAAAGGATGTTGTTAAAAATTGTTTAATTTTGAGAATAAGCTGTGACCACTGAGGATAATTTGGAAACTGTAAAGATATAATTGACTGGGAGTGGAAAATAACATTGTATTTTTTCCCCTCAAGCAACTAACTATTAATATTTCGGGGATATTTCCCTTTCGTTTACTACCAGTTAATTTATGATCATAATATATATGTAATAATTGCTGCCTTTTCACTTAGCTTTCAATCATAAAAAAATTTCCTAGGACTCCAAAATCTCCTCCAATGTTTTCCTGCATATTGAATCTGCCACACTGATTCATTCAGGTATTCATTCACTAACAATTTATCATGTACTATTTGTTAGTTACTATCCCTTATGATGAGGAACAGAGGAGAGCAAGACATAATTTCTGTCCTGGTGGAATTGAACTTTCAGTGAGCTCAATGAGCATTCGCTAAATATAATCTACTTATTTAATAATAGTTCTCCCATTTCTGCCTAATATTAGCAGTGTTTAACTTTTAAGAAATTTATCTTCTCTGAATAAAGAGAGTAAAATAAAATTATTCAGTTTACTATTCTAGTGCTGAGTAATAATATTGAGTTTTTTTGATTCGGTAGTTTTTTTCTTACCTTTTTTTCACTAGTGGAGAATGCTTTCCAATTTTAAATAAACTGTGGCATTGACAATACATCTAAGGATTGGCCAAAAGTTTCTACTGACTGCCTATGCCTTTTAGAGAATAAGTGTTTATGTTCAAAACTAGACAAGATTAAAAGGAAACTCATTTTGAACCATAATTATGTATCATTGAAGGCAGTTGCATTTTTCACTTTTAATATTCTATGTTACTAAAATGTTTTGTTTCTAGAGTATATCCTTTTGTGATACATCATTTAGGCCCTGCCTAAACTCCAAACGCTGTGCCTAAACATATTGAATATTATTAGAATGGATTGGGCTGAATTAAATTTAATATAATTATTATAAAACTAAGTTCTAAGAAAGCATTTCTAAAAGGCTAAAAGGCCAAAATAGAAAAAGGATCTCAGGTTTTAGTTGCCATTTAATGAAAAGCTGCATTTTGTTTCTGATTCTTTCAGAAATTCAATAAATGTAAATAATTTATTAAATTAATTCAATTTTGCATACATCTATCCAACAAAGAGAGGTATTTATTACTTTAGATATCCACAATAATTTAATTGTATTCAAGAGAAAAAAGGTGCACATGGTTTATTTTTCAGAAATATTTGATTAAAATTATTGAAATAAAAAATCGTATGCAAGAAATTCTTATGCCAATAGTGAAAATTGCTTCATTACACTCTTTATAAAAGGTGAGTCACTGAATCATAGTGATCTCTCTTTGATCAAGAAGACTCTATTAGTTACGTGTAATGAACAAGAACTTATAAAGCACATCTGTTTAATGTAATGCTGATTTCAATTAATTTTCATTTTAACTGGTTATGTTTGTGTTTATTCTCTCATTCATATGTACAGGTTGAATAAAATCCCCAGTGTATGTACATACCTTATTACATGATAAAAGTATCTGGCCCACCATGTTCTTTCTCATGGACTTTTGTGTATTCCAGCTCCTACTAAGGAGTTCAGTGTTTGTTACATATACAAACACATACATATTGCTATAGGTACATACATTCACAATCTGCACTAACATAGTTTAATATTTTATATATGTATAAATATTACATATTTGTAGATATATGAATTGGAAAACAAGTGTCGTTGTCCACATACATGAATGGATGTGTGGTTATAATCAACTTCTATGGGACTTTTTGGCTGTGGCTTTGTTTCATTTGCTCCAAGTAGCCATTCTACGTTCTACGCCAATTCGTCACCATTTTCCATCAACTCTTGGTTGTTTCTCTACCTTATTTATTCTCCTTCCAGCTTTCCCACTTTCTCTATCCTGGTGGGAGCAAGTTGTCCACAAGTTCTTGACCCAGCAATACTGGCATCTAATGAAAGAATATTAGAAACAGAATCAGTGCTCCCCCCACATCCCAAAGACTGTCTGCACTAGAGTCTGCATGTGAATAAGATCCCCAGCTGCCAGCTCTGTTTGAAAAACATGAAAGTTTGAGAAGCACAGTCTGTCACTAGCACCTTGTCGAGTGGAGCTGCATTAGAGAGAACATACCTGTATATCTGCAAGCAGATGCCTTGGTTTCATTGCCTTTAGTGTTAAGAGCAAATCATAAGTGAAACTCACAAAACACATCAGAGATCAAACTAAGTATTACGACTCAGGAAATTTAGACACCGCAGGGCTCTCTAGGGCTTCGGGTTGAATTAGAGCCCAAATTCAACACACACAGCAAGCACATTGTCTGTTCTATTCTCTCTAAGGTAGAGGTATGATTATAAAGTAAGGAAATGTGTTTTTGTACAGAGTATACGATTGAGTGTTCATTACTTCTGAGTTATGCCATAGGAGCTGGCGTCCATTGCCCCATCGTGGCTGTTCAGCTTGTTTGCCTGTGAAGGTAGTCAGACAGCTTTGCATTCTGCTGGCAGCATTTGGTAAAAGTTTCCATTTGCTAATGGTTCCATGGAATTTCTTGTAGCAGATCAAAACACAGACGTGCTTGAGGAAAACCATGAAGAAAGTGAAACCATCTAGAAGGACATCTAAACTTCCCTGTTTGTTTCTTTCTCCACTTGTATCCCTCAGTGAATTCTCTCTGTCCACTCTGCCCATTTTTTCAGAAGCCTGCTGTCTTGAAGAATACTCTCAAACTGGCTAGCAGAACCCAAGGTATTAAACTAAGAACAGCTAGCCTTTTAGAACGTATAAGTGCTTTCTTTCATCTCCTTCAGCTTCTAAAAATCCCTGTGTTTACTACCTTTATTGTACAAATAAGGAAGCCAAAATTTGGATAGGAGAAAGGTCCGAATGAAAAGGGTGACTTGACCTCATCTATTTGGCTCTAAAAATTTACTCTTTCTTGTTTAACTCACTGCCCCTCAGGAAAAGCTACCTGCTATAAATGACTGCTTATTTATGTAAATTTAAATTACCTGCTGCCTTCTCTGAGCCATTTTGTTTTCTTACCCTTAAAAAAAAAAATTGTAGATTTAATGATTTTTGTGAAGAATGCCATGCATTAGAGACCAAATGGAGTGAGAGTTCAGCTCAGGAGTCTTCCCCCAGGTCTCTGCCATCCTCGCACTCGGGCGTGGCAGCAGCAGTGCTGAGGAGGTGAACCTCCATCACCAGGTGCTGCGAGAAGACACTGAACAATGTTGGAAGAATAAGGGCGTAGTCTCCACGGATGTGCTCGTGTGTACGCATGTGAGATGATGTAGTCCACTTTTCTCCAGGTGAACCTAACTTCCTCAACCACTGGCTTTTTACAACCAAGAAATGGCAAGGACTGGCATATTCACTATGTAATAAGACCTGTCTCCTATTAAAAAGCTGAAATGCAAAATATTTGTGTGTTCTGTATAACTTCTGAATACTAGATAGGACCACTCAAATATAAAAAGAACTTTGTAGAAATCATAGGTTTAATTTAGTGATACCTAGAACATAGCATGCAACAATGTTCTCTTGCATATTATATTCTCTATGCATTTTCAACAGCTATATAAACATCTTCAGCTCTGATAGGGATTTTGCGGAAAGTGCTCACATATCATTACATACCAAGTGATAGAGTTATAAGGACTCATGATGGAAAGTTTTATTAGACCTCTGTAGCAGTACTACTCCTATTGAAGAACTGATATAATATTATCCTGCCAAACATATAATTTTAGTAAATAACTGTGACCTTCAACCATAATATAGACTTCATGACACCATTCACTTTTAATAACTACCTTTCCAGAAAAATCTGATTTTACTATTCTATCTCTATTTTATAACAATTTAATTGATGTAACAGATTCATTTTATTTTCTCAAGATATATCAAATGGGTTTAGGATTGAAGAATAAAATGGATAGATAAGTGAATACATAGGTAGTCATGTAGACAGATGCTATAAAGATAAATGGAAAAAGAAAGAGCAAAGCACAAATCATTCATATATGAAAACATGGGTTAGATCAAATCAAATTCGCTAAGCAATATAACCACACGTAAAGATTCTCCTGTGGAATATAAATTTATGTTTTCATACACCTGGATTATCAAAAGTAATATGTAGGCAATACTTTTAGTTTGGTAGCTTGTTCAATAGGAATAAATAGGTCTGTGTGGCCCTGGAACATTCCATTCCAACTGATAGCAACTACTGTACAATGTAACTATACTTTACCTGGTGCTTAAAGTAAGTTCATAGCATTGCTATTAAATTTTGCATGTATTGATTTTTAAGCAAAATGAAACTACTAGAACACTTTGTCTCTAAAATTTTCCATGCCGTTGTGTAATATATAGCATCTTACTTTTCCCACTAAGTCTTTACACACATTTTTACAAATTATTTGACAATAAAATTACAGATTTCATTTAAGCCCAAGTGTGTGGGGAACAAAGAAGGCGCCAGATCACTTGCTATATAAAACTCGTCTCCATTATATGAAACCTATAAAACCTAGAGATCCTGACATTCCCTCTCACATATTAGATATAAGATTAAATAAGTAAAATGCAGACAAGCAAGAAAGCAAGACACGTGGCTTAGCTAGAAAAGACTTCAAATGGTAAATATTTTGCAAAGGAAAACATGTTTGTGGGAACCAAGCATAATGCCCTGTAATTTGTGTAGCAGTTGATTTGAGAACAGTTTTTCACTTTCTAATTTGCTCTAGGCCTTTCTCCTCCCCACTTTCCATTGCCCTGGGGTTTCTCTTTGAGTTGTAGTTATCCTTTCTTTGAGTTCCTTTGAAATGCTTAGGTGGTTAAAAATGACATGCTTTGCAGCATATTTGGAATAAAAAATTAAAAGTAACTCTTTTTTTCCCCCACATCCTTAGAGAAGGCAAAGGGAGAGGGATGGGAGGGAGAGAGGAAGGGAGCAAGGAGAGACAGGGAGACCACTTTATCAGATGTGCACATGTTGTGGCGGTCTCTACACATCATCTGCTCCTTAGACACCTGTTCCATTAAGAAAAGCATTTCTTGTATGTCTTCTTAAGGGTTATTTTTGTACTCAATTTCTGCCATGTTCTACCCATTTGCATATGAATATGAATTTGATATGAGTCAATTTTGTATTCCAAACAAAGCAATCATTGGAATTCTAATTGGCTTTGTGATTGGGACTATGTATTGGTGATTAGTTAGGTAGGAAAACAAAACAAAAGAAACTCCAGCCTCTCCTGAAACACCCATATACACATACATTTTTGTGTTTTTTAGAGTCTAGTGGAATAATTGCCATTAGAGGTGTTACGTAATTGTCAGGGGTCTTACAGTAGGAAATATCAGCTATAATTTTTTTTTTTCATGCAACCTGTAGAATTCAGGTATTCTTGCTAGGGCATTTAAATATAGGTGTGAGATGTTTTATCATTCACGTGTTCATTTACTCACTAATTCTTAAAGTAATTTTAAGATGTAGTCTAGGCAAAGAATTGTACAAAGTCCTGTAAGTACAAATTGAACTAGGCATGTTTTTATTCACTTTCTGTTTAACATATATTGAAGCAAATTATTATAAATAAAGGAAGGGATACATTAAATATCTAGTAAGAGATAGAGGACACAGAGCACTCTGTTTTTACAAGATAATGTGGTAAATGGAATGTACACGAAGGTCCCCACTGAAACCCTATGCAATCTACTTAACTTCTCTCAAGGTCAGTTTCTTTACCTGTAAAGGGGAGATCATAATTCCTGTCTCTCAATATTATGATCTGGATCAAATAACAGAAAGTGTCTAACCCATGGAGCAAGCACTCAATAAATGTTCATTTTCTTTTATCACCCTCTGGTCACTGCCTTGGAAGCATAACATATAATCTACATGCTGGTTGACCGGCTTGTTTCAAGCACTTGACCATTGATGGAGTCATATCCAAAAATATGTGAATGGTTGAGGACAAAGCAACTCTTTTTAGCAAAATCTCAGCAAAAGATATTTTCAACTAACTGACGAATGGTTTAGGGTTTAGGATGGCAGAAATTTGTGATTAATGTCTATATCAAATAATTTAATAGCCACACACCCCCTTCTCTTTTACAAATGCTATAAACTCAAAGTGCTATGACAGCCTTGAATAGTGAACTGTGAAAAAAATACCTCTAAAGGTATCCAAGAAGTTCTGATATCTGGGGGCTATATGAGTGCAAATCTATTGGTTATTTAAAGCATTTCTCAAAATTCAAGAAATACAAGCTTTGTGGCTTACCAGTGGGATTGCAAAAGTAAAGGAGAGATTTTTAAAAATGATTAAAAGGATGCAAGTTGATTCTTGAGCCACATATAATATAACTTTGCAATTATTATCCTGAAATGCATTTGGTCACATGCCTTGCTGGCTTCTCAGACTAGATTCCCAAATTTATTACAACTTATGAATGAAGTATGGATGGTAAGGCATGGGCAAGTTCATGTGAGGACACCAAAATTGCCTTAGACACACAAGATTGCCATAAGACAAAAGACTAACATGCACTAATGTACAGAGAGCTTTTATTTCTAGGTGATAGATAATGAATTGTATTCACCACAACCCACATTATTTACTTGAAGACCTCTGATAGGGGGAATTACTATGACCTAGATAGCAAGCAGTAGTATCATCGTCATGTTGTGAATCAACACATGGCCCTTCCAGATAGATTGATTGTTCTCTTCAAGTTAATTTCAGGTAGTTTTCATATCCCTGAGCACTTGCTATTTTCTTCAGCTTTCTCATATTTTCTTATATGAGGAGTTCTTTGGAGCCCATTTATGATGGAGGTCAGTTTTCCCTAGACAAAATCCTGAAGTGTGAGATGAACATAATGGTAAGACAGGCTTTGACTAGCATGGGACAATATTCAGACACTCTCGTTCTTTATTCAGTCCAAGATAAAAATAGCTTTTAACTGGCAGCACTATCACATTGTAAACTTGTGTTGAATCCATAGTCAACTAAAATCTCTAAATTCTGTTTTGTTTGCCACATGTGCTGCTGATAAATTATACCTTTTTCTATCCTGAGCTTAGCATTTCTTAGTGATCAGACATAGTCCATTGTTAGAGCTTATTTGGCTAATTTCATACTCAAGTTCTGTCAAAAAGATTTAATTCGTTTCAAATACTTTTTTATTTTAAAATTTTATCTCTAAACAAACACACTTTCATTTTTATTTTCAAGGAAAAAGTGAGTTCTTCCTAAAGATTGTATTTTAGACCTTTTAAAGGAAGGGTTAATATGTTTCTAAAAGGAAATAAATAATGTGATCTATAGAAATCTCAGGCCTTACAAACTTGGAAAGATTTGGTGTTACAATGTCTAAACATTTCTGGGTGTTTGGGGTTCAGTAGAAAACCCTCAGTCATATTTTGCCCAAAGCAAGTCTTAAATTTTTAATTATATGTAATAAATCCAGGCATATTTAATCCATATATTTCATGATTCATTTACACTTCAATCACTATGTTGTTGTTTTTGAAGAAACATTTGATGTCTATAAGCCCTTTGAGCCTTTAAAATATGCTTATAAAATATGCTTATAAAACCCAATCCTTCCCCCCTCACCACACACACACATTATTTGAAAATAGATCATTATATTTTGCCCACAGTAAAAAAAAAAAAGAAAAGAAAAAGAAAAAATCAAATGTCTATACTTGGGGTGTGGTTTTAACTTTTATATTAGACTTTTACTCAGCTAAAAATCATTCATATCTGAATCCTTTGTTTAAAAAGTGCTTTAAAGTTTAAATACTTTAATAGCTATTTCAGAGACACCCACATGGCTAATCAAATAGATAAAAAAATATGATTGGCTAAAGATCTGGAAGAGATTTTATAAGCCCTGCATCTCCTTTATATATCAGCTTCCACACAGAAACATTACAAAAGTACATACCAAATCCTTATGTATTTCCTGATATTTAGATAAAAATATCCAACTACCTGCTGCACATCTCTATTTGGGAGCTCAAAAACAACAGAGCCAGATAGAGTACTCATTTACTTCCATCTTCATCTCCTCTCCCACCCCAAAATCTTACACTTTTTCACCACGAAAAAAAGATCCCTTCTTTCTTTCCCAGTTTTCAAACCCTGTAAATGCCATTAACTATCTACCCAGCTGCCCACTTGAAAACTTGCCAGAATTACAGGATAGGAGAGAATTCCTATTTCCAACTTTGGATCTCTCCTACATTATGAAATCTTAGGTCTTCTATCCCCTAAATACTTTCTTTAAGCCATCTAAATTTCCTTACCCTTCCTTCCATAACTTGAATTCAAATGCTTATGTCTGAATTATCTTCATAGTTACCTACATTTTCTTTTTCTGGTCCTAACCTTATCTAGTTCCTTTTCCTCACAGCTGTCCAAATAATTTTTCCAAAAACACAAATTTCATTTGTCACTCCTCAGCTCAAAACATTCTAATGACGCCTGAGTAATTAGTAACTCTAATGCCCTCAAAGTAAATCAAAATCCTTAACATTGCTGGTAAGATTCCCCTTGTCCATCTGTCCAGCCTAATAAACTACCACTTCTCATGTCTCTTCTCTGTACAATTTCCTTTGCTTTCCTTATTTGACCAAGAGTAAAAGTTTCAGGATAGCTTTCATCTTGATCACAACTTTATTCCCAGCCACCAGCAGAATGCTCAGAGGATATGGGCTGAGGACAGAGGAAAGGAAGAAAGAAAGGAAGGAGGGAAGAATGGGAGGGAGGAACAGAGAGAGGGAGTCTGTGAGTGATTCTGAATAGTGTCATCTATTAATTTTTATAATATTTAATCAATGGTGAGTGTAAACATAGAAAAGAGGGGCTGAAATATGCAGAATAAAAGTCAACACACTAAATATGGTTTGAAGAACATCAATATGTATCCTCACAACACTTAGAGTATCATCAAACCTATAATCATAAAGCTAGAAGTCACCTTAAGTAGCTTCTCCTTTCTCCTCTTGTCTATACACAAGGTAATATTACTTCATCAACTTCATTAGAAAGGTTGAGGTTTAAGGGAATTTTAACCAAATTGTGTTTTTGGATCTCACTTCAATGTAACCTAAACATTCAGAATCTGAAGAATTTCCAACAGATCAATTTGTACAGCCAGCCAAACAGACTTCAGGTACAGTGCGGTGGTGGCCATTTAGGAGAAGCTTGAGTACATTCCTTTTGGGGCAGGTGTTGCTATTTAACTGCTATCTTTAAAAGATGTGGAGTATATCACAAATGATAGCATTTGAGATCCCAAAGATTTATGAATCACTTACTTTGTTTTCCCACCCTTAATGACACAGGACATCCTAACATCATGGTACACCAAGAAGAAAAGACCCTGGGAAAAAGGAGAAGAGGAGATTTGTTTAAGGAACAAAGACCACCCATTTGGGGGGAAGGAACCTGTGCTATAGAGATAGACAGAAAAGGGACAAGAGAATTTTTGTCTTTGGGGGCAAGAGAATTTTTTTTCCAGTGGCATAAAATATTTTAATTACATACAGCTATTTGGAGCAACTGACTTTGGGCTGAGGATTGAGGCTCCGGGAGCCACAGCAAGGCTATCAGATGCACTCTTTCTGTCTCATGGCTGGAAGAGTTGGGAATCATAGCTCTGTTCTTAAGGAATCGTAGGTTCAGAAGCTGACTTTGGTCACTAGAATTACTGTCCCCAATTTACATCTGCTGCCCGGGAGATCCCCGGGACCAGTCCCTCTGGGGGAGGCCCTGATGGCATCTTTACTAGTAGCTCCTTGACTCACATGGGAATATCCCCAGGGACTCCCCACAAGAGGGGTATAAAGGACGGTTCATTATTGTGGTGCTCAAGCCCTGAGTCTTACTGAGTCAGCACTTCCCTTCAAATACTGCCCTCCCGGAGCCAAGGAGTTTCAAAAGCATTTCAAGCTTTGCTGTTTGAAATCCGCTGCACCAGGGACTTCTCTCCAACACCTGGATTCACCCAAAGTTCTAGAGAACAACACATAGAGAAGAAAGATCCATAACCATGTTCCCCCTGGAAGATAAAAGGAAAGAGAGTCAAGGCGGGCTGGCGACTAAGGGACTTTTGCTCCCCGTTTCATATCCCTCACTGACTCGTGAGAAAGGAAATTAGCTTGTGCGTTACAAGTAAAGAAGTTAGTCTGCAAGAATTCATTAATTTAAGTATGCATGAAAATACATAGAGTAAATTCCAATTCCCCTAAACATAATGTCATTATAGACTTTAAAAAAAAAAATGCATGTTTCAGATGACACTCAGCTCAACTTTAACAAAAGTGACAATATAATTTATCATTCAAATCATGGTATCTTGAGAATGAAATGAGGCACTAATAATACTTCCATGGGAAAAGGACCATAGACCAGGACTTTCTCCCCGGAGCTGGAGGGTATGGTCACCTTAACTTTACCTGATGGGTAAAAGAGAGGTGACTTGGGAGTGAAAAGAGTATTTTGGGGAAGAAGGCATGTTTTAGTTTGGGTAGAAGGTTTATGTTGTTTTTATTATTTAACTGTGGTTCTTTCATATGGTAAAATGCAGTTCATTCTCATTACTGATGGTAGTTATGTTCTACAAAGTTGTCATGAACCCAGAATTAGCAAATACTGAACCACTGCTCCCAGGGAAATACAGAGTAGGTTCCTTTGAGTCTCTGTTCACAAGATTTTCATCAGCCATTCAGTACATGACCTTGTTCCATGTGTGTTTCTGTTAAAGGACACCTTTTTTAATAAGTATCTAATATATGTCATTGATTTATTAACATTGAATTTACAGCCAATAGCGTTATATAACTAAATGCTTGAACAAAGCTTATCCAACACACATATTTCCTTCATATCCTTCTTGCTCTTAGGAATACTAGATGGCATTCTATTACTATATTTGAGGGCACTTTTAAATAGTGAAAATCACCAACAAAAGGCATAAAAAGAAGAAAACATGGCACTATATAGATCACACACACAAAGGACACTTGTTTACAGTATGAGATAAAATAAAGCAAGAACAAGGTAGAATGTCAATGTTGCTTTGTTTAACCTCATCTGGCAACCTGCACTTAGGGCGACAAAATTTTTACTGCTCTTCACTTGTCTGCAAATGAACATGAAATCACTGTAACTACTGATCTTGGAGTTGCAAGTATATTTTAGCAATTAGGCAAATTCATAAGTATAGAATCCATGAATAATGAGGAGTGATGGCAGGTGGTTGTCCTTAACTCTGATATGTACATTTATTTAAAGTTAGGTTTGCCAAGCAGATTCTGAGGGGTTGTCAAGAGGTAGAGCTGAAGTGGAGAACAAAGAATCTTAGCAAATATAGATAAAAGATGACTTTTCAAATATATGAGTAATGCAGTTCTCCATATTGTCACCATATTTAGGAGTTTTTACTATTTTAGTCATTTTCATAAGGGTATAGTGATATCTCTCTGTGGTTTTAATTTGCATCTCACTAAGAGCTAACAGTTTGGCAATTTCTTAAACATTTAAACACACAGCTACCAAATGACCGTGCAGCTGTACCCTTGAGCATTTATTCTAGGGAAAGGAAAATTCATGTTCACAAAAATCTTGGACATAAATGTTCATGGCACCTCTATTTGTAATAGTTAAAACCTAGAAATAATCCAGATGCCCAAGTCCATCCATGGGTAAATGGTTAAACAAAACGTGATACCACCTGCCATTTGGCAGTAAAAAGGAACAAATTGTTGATTATATTCAAAAATATGGATGAATCTCCAAAGAATTATGCTGAATGGAAAAAGCCAATTTCAAAAGATTACATAGAGTATAATTCCCTTCCCTTGACACTCTTGAAATGAGAATATTGTAGAATTGAAGAATAGATGAGTGATTGCCAGGGAGTTCAGGTGGGAATGGGGCAGGGAAGATGTGGGTGTGGCTATAAAAGGGCAACATGAGAGATGGAAATGTTTTGTATCTTGCCTGTATCAATGCCGATATGCTAACTATGCCATTGTACTATAGTTTTGCAAGATGTTACGATTAGGGGAAACTAGGTATATAAGACACCCTCCCTATTAGTTCTTACAGCTAAACGTGAATCTATGATGACCTCAAAGTAAAAAGCTAAAAGTAAATTAAGGAGAAACAAAGACTTTCTCAAGCCAACCAACCAAATATATTTATACACACACACACACACACACACACACACACACACACACACACACAAATGGCTTTACTTTTCCAAGTTTCTCTGAACTGATTCGTGTTCCCTCAGTCATTTCACAAGCTCTTGTCCTTTAAAAATATGCACAGAGGGCTTAATTTTGTGTAAGTTCATATGATATGACATTTTAAAAATTAGTTATTAAAAATATACACAACACATGCAATTTGATACAATAAAACTTTGATAGTAAAAATATTAAAGTTTTGTCATGTACCTAATTACTGTACTAAATCAAATACTTAATGACCTAATTTTCATTTCGAAGAGGTTTTTACACAAAATAAAAATGTATTATACTAAAGTGGATAATTTTGATGCAATTTGTTCTTTTCTGGATGAGGAAACTGAGGCTCCATTCTCATATGGAGGAATGGGTGATACTGCAAATATTTCAGGATTGATATGGACTGAATTGATTGCACTCTTTGGACCATAATAGAGCCAAGAGCAGATGTACAAAACCATGATTTATTATTATTGATGATCTAGTTTCTGTGCAAATCAGAATCTCTAGAGCATGAGCAAAGTCTTAATAGGGTGCACTAGTCTGTCTTTTATGCTCCTATCTATATATGCTTTTTCTACATATTAAGATATATAAGGAAGGGGCTGACAGTAATCAGTAGGATACATATAATATTTTCTATGTATTTTCTTTCCAAAAGGGAGGGGAATCTAAACTTGTCAGTTTAGATTTTGTATTAGTTTGCTAGGGCTGCCATCGCAAAGTATCACAGACTAGGGGACTTCAACAAGAGATATTTATTGTCTTACCATTCTGGGGGCTGGAAGTCCAAGATCAAGGTGTCAGCAGAGCTGGTTCCATCTGAGATTATAAGGGAACATCTGTTACATGCCACTCTCCTAGCTTTTGGTCACTTGCTGGCCATCTTTGTTGTCCTTTGGCTTGTTGAAGCATTGCCTTGATATCTGCCTCATCTTCACATGGCATTCTCTCTACCTCTGTTTCCAAATTTCCCCCTTTTATACCGACACCAGTCATCATGGATTTGAGCCCACCTCATTCATGAAGTACGACCTCATCTTAACTGAGTACATCTTCAATGACCCTATTTCCAAATAAGATCACAGCCTAAGGTACTGGAAGTTAGGGGTTCAGCATATGAATTTTGAGGGACACAATGCAACTCGTTGCAGATTTTCTCTCCCATTCTTACTCAGCAGACATAATAGATAAATCTCTCAATAGGTGTCAGATGAGCTGTGTCTAAGATGTAATGGTAGAAAATTGTCCTAAACAAAAGGTAAGCAATTTTTAAATAGATATATTTTGGCCTTATTTCATCCAAATAAAAAAAAATAGTTAAAACTCGGAATGAACTATATTTGTAAAATACTCAAAATTAACCCCATAATGTTATTTTGCATTAATAATAGGAAAAAAGCAAAATTTTCTTGAAGTGTGTTATTTCCTTTCTAACTGTTTTAAAAGTGCCAATGTGAATTTTTTTCAACTCTAAGAGTAGGTAGAGTTGGGTGACAAAAATTATTAGATTGTTTAATCTGAAATAAGTTTTAAACAAGCATTGCCATTCATTCCAAATGTTATTGAAATAGAAATAATTACCCCTAAATTATTATTTATTTTAGGAAAGACAAATATATACTAAGAAATAAAAATAAATATCAAAAATTTTTAAAGGTCACTGATTTTCATTATTAGACCATTGTTTAAATATGTACCTATTAAGATTTATGGAAAAGTTATATTCCTATATTCAAGGAGACTTATCTCTATATTAAACAGAGCAACAATAAACTTACTTTTTAAAAATCTGAATCAGTTGTTTGATACTGGGTAGACCAATGAGTTGATTGACTTCAGGGTTTTTTCCCCACTTTTGAAGTAGATATGCTGACATCCTGTATACATATCCTGAGATGATTATTCAAAGTGCAAATTAATGTCATACCCCACACATTCAAACTTCTTCTGACTTGGGTTCTTTTGCTCTCTCTCACCCATGTGCACATCAAAGCCATTCTGTACTGGGAGTAATGGAACTTTGGTACCTAGGGAGGATAAATGAACATTTCTGCAGAATACTACATTTTTAGCCATGAAAAGACTAAAAACGGGTGGGTGGCTTCAAATGTAAGTAGGGGGAAAAACAGATTCTAAGAATTCAGAAGGTTTGGTACCCGTTTGGAAAGACATAAGCTATTTTTAGACATAAAGAGGATGTGGTGATTAACATGAAGCCTAAAGCCATGTAAATCCAAATGCAGCAGCTTTCAGTATAAAAGTGCACTGTTATATGTTACCATACTACCAAAACATGGGTACATAAAAGAAATAATTTTCCATTTTAATACAAAAATGTCTTTCAAATATACATGGAAGTTAGAGTATATTATTAGGTAGACACAAATACGATTTCACAATTTTATCGTCAAAAAGTATTCAATATAAAAATAATACAAATTCCCAAGAGAAGTATGCATTTTAAATGTTGGGAGGGGCTGAGCTCCAAATGTCAGTCAAGCAGGTATAATGGGAGTAGAATTATTTTGTTGTGAGTCTTCATAGTTTACAAATATTCCAACAACACTCAACTATCCACCTTTCACAGATGAGATTCTGGAGTTGACTCAAGTAAATTATTGCCCTGAAAATATCACAATTTCAACTCAAGAAATTCTATACCAGGGCTGTGCCCTTAGCGTGGTATTAGTGCATTCCTGACTTTGTTCTCATGCCCTTACCTCTCTTATCCTCCCACCCACTAATAAGCTTTAGGTCACAGCCTTACTCTGCTACAGTTTGGGTTCATTTTAAGCAGGTTTCAGCTGAATAATCATAAATTAACAGATATTCCTAAATACTTCTAGATAAAAGGATCATTAAAAATAAATGAAAAATAGATAATATGATAATTTAGCATAATGAGACAAACCTAGACTTTAAATTGCACATATTACTTAAACTCTCTAAGCCTTTGTTTCCGGTTCATCTATAAAATATGGAAAATGATTCTTACCTGCCATGTTAATTACGAAAATTAAATGGCATTAGATGTAAAGAGTTTGGTGAATGCTACAAATAACAGTGTTATTAAATGTTCCTACAAATATGTTATTAGTTAAAAACACCACTCTGATTCTGATTAAAGTGACAGATTAAGGCTTCGCAAATTATAGGTTAAAATTATAGAAAAGCAAAGCAACAATAAGAGTTTACTCAAATAATTTCATCTATGTCTTTAACTGAAAGGAGATTCTTTTTGGCAGAAAATGGTCAATCAAATCTGAACACTCCTTTGACCACAGCATTCACAGAAGGTGATCTTTTTACTTTATAGTCACTTCTCTTATGCTTCTAGATGGTCAACATAGTCAACACATTTCACAAACTGTGAATGCAGTGATCGTGATTTTGTGACACTGTCTAATTAATTTACAACCTAGGAGTTGGAGGTGAAAAACCCTATCTTTTTGTTCTTACTTTTTATTTAATATCCTACAAGAAAAAAAAAAACCCTTTCAATAATTTTTTTTTCTTAACTCTTTGGAAAAATTAATGCAAAAATGCAAAACTACTGTATTTATTGTATAGATGCTGGGTTTACCTTCAAAGTTTCTACCCTGAAGAGATTAAAATTCTTTTAGTCAAAAATATCTAACCTGAGTTCTTCTCTATTTAATATATAGTATAAATAAAGAATTATCATGCATTGTTATTTGTAAAAGATACTTTCTTCCTAATGATTTTAAGAGTGAATTTTGTCAGATAAGCCTGCTCTAGTGACTGTAAGGTATATACTATACTTCAAATTATTCAGCTCAGTGGCTCTCTCGCGCTCTCTCTTGCTCTCTCTCTCTTTCTCTCTTTCTTATTTTCTCTTTTTCTCTTCACAGTAGGGGGATGTGTAACTCCAGGAATCCCAAAGAACAGCTTCTCTGCTATAGTCCTCATAAACCTGTTAACCTGGCACCTGCACTTTAAGAAGATTATCATTCACTTAAAGCAATTGCTTCTTTCTTGTTCTTCCTCATAAGACACACAGAATCACCTGCCCTGTCCGACCATAACAAAGGCGAGTGTGAAAAGACTGTGGCTCAGATACATTGTGTGTTTCCCACATTTTTGATTAATGATTCTGATTCTCCAGATTATCCTTTTCCCAAGAAAGCCAAAAGACATTTTATTTTACAATAAACCCATGCAACTTGAAAAGCATAAGAACAACAACAAAAAGAGAGTGAGAAACAATTTCTCAGAATTAACATTTGGGGGCCAAAGGAAAATAATTCCTGTGTATGAGAAGTTATGTTGATGACAATTTAACAGGGAAAGGCAAGAACAAAAGAGTCCGTCACCAACCAAGGGTCATAAATGATGAAAGATAGAAAATAGATTGCTAGCCTTTGAGAGTAGGATTCTTGACCATTCCATTGTAGATTCTTAACTATCTTTCTCAGGCTCTTAAAAGCCAAAAGAGGCATTTTCTTTTAAAGTATCCACCAAGCTGAATGTTGGTTTGTTTTTTTTTTTAACCTTTTAATACACTCATTTAAATAAACTAATCCCTAAGCCCTAGGAAAACAGAAACATGGAAATACTATTCCTAAACAACTTTCTTATCATTGTTATTCATCTTCAAATATTGTCATTAGCCTATTTTTCTTTATGTTGCATCAGTTCTGGTCTTACTAAATGAAGAATAATTTCTTACAGAACATTTCTACACAACTGATTAGAGGACATGACAGTTTATATAATCACCATTTACTGACAGGGTAAACTCCTGAGCGGAAGTCGGATCTGACAGAAGGCACACACCAGTTGAAAGTACTATCCCTCAATAACAGGCTAATATTAATATTAAATCAGATTCCCAACATGAGTGTACATTGATAGAAATTAAATATTGGACTCATGCATCACCAAAGACTTTGATGTTTAGGGTTTGAATGCTTTTTTAAGTGAACCACTCTGTCGTTTTGGGGGAAAAAAAGATACCTTCTCTGCTGAATTAGAAGTCAGGTTTTCATATGTTTTTCATGATTTTTCTCAGAATACTTTTGTAAAGATAATATGCTTCAAAGTTTTTATTTTTTATATTTTGCCCATTTCTTCCAATAAATTGGCCTGTTGACACCATTCACTAACCACTCTGTGCCTTTGTTTACCCTTCGAAAAGACAGTCCTAGTTTATAAACCATTTTGACAGCCTTTCCTGGAACATTCTTTATAAAGTGCAAAGTGTTCTCATTTGCATTTCCTACTGTTGGGTGAAGTGATATGTCCAGGTATTGAGTTTACAGTGGTAACATGAACTTAGTTCTTTTCTAAACTCGAGGGAGACACTCAATCATGAAGCGGCTCAGAGTGACTCCAATAGAATAAAACAGAGTTATCAGGATACTCTGTCTGGGGCATTATAATGACTCTGTTGGTGACAGCTTGTCTACTGCCTGGTGGCATTAATAAAGAACACTTTTTCTGGGGGAAATTGTTGTGCTGCCCTTGCTTTCATATGATATGCCAAGGCATATACCCCGTTAAATCAAGTCCCTTCACGTTTCACTACAGACAAAGGTATCTTGGAAAATGGTACCTGGGAGTTTCGCTGTATCAGAACTTTGTTTTTATTCTTGAGAGGAACCTTTAATCATTTAAAATAGATATTCGCCTTCATCACCCAAAAAAACCCCAGAACAGCCCATTTATCTATTTTAGCTTAATTGTGGCCAGATTTCTTCTATTGCCAATACACTGTTTGCAAAACACATACATTTAAAAGTAATTATACTGAACTATATCTTCACAATATAGCTAAGACTGTCAGTAATGAGTTCACATTGTCACGTTCAAGTTCAGTAGACAAATGTGAGAAGCGATGGGTGCCCAATTGGGAATTTGGGAGGGAGTAGCTTAAATGGGCTTCTTTTCACAGGCAGCAAAACTAAATCTCACTTGATTCAGAGCTAGTGGCACAATTCAATCTTATCTGAGGTTCAAAACAGCTTATTTCATTTGTTTCTGACAATTGCACATTTTGTTATCCTATAAAGTTAATGAAAAGAAGTCAAGGTTATAATAAGAACTACAAAAGACAGATATCACAATAGTCTTTTTTGTTATTGTTTTTGTTTTGGTGGTGATTTGATCTAAAGAAAAAGCACTTAGATTTTGAAGTCCTCATAAAAATCCATGCTTCATAAGACTATCAATAGTAGTTATGTGAAAAACTAATCTCTGAAGACTTTCTGTATTTTTTAATAACAGAGAGATTGGATGATATGGATAAGCTATCTCACAAGTATACGTTTAAATTCTTATCCAAATAATGTGAAAAATATCCCACAGTAATGACATCCTATCTACATTCCATTATTCAAATAGAAAATAGAATGAGAGAGAAAGAGAAAGAGAGAGAAGAAAAAATAACAAGAGAAAATAACATACATGAGATACTCTGGTTAGAAGCTCATTTAGTTAAGTGATCAAGATATTTATTATGAGTCCTGGATTTCATTAATTTGAAAACCAACATATAATACTGAGCAATGTCTGCCCAATTAAACCTAAGAGCCCAATTCACACACAGCTGACATGGAAAGAAGCAAAACCTAAAAGCCACCAGACGGCGACCTTTTCCCTTGGCCCCGAGCAAAAGTGGGAGAGACACGATTTATCAAATAGGACACACTGAAAGTCCTAATGAATGTTTACTGAAGTGATAGGGTTTCTAGCTTCTACTGACAACCCGTGGTTGGAAAGACTTCTCAACATTTTCAAAAAACAATATAATAAAAATATTTGAAAAGAGAAAGAGAGAAAAACAGTTTATAAATTTCCCCAGCACGCATAGAGAAACTTTAGCTTCTTTGCTCGTCTCTGTTGTCTTTCGTTGTTTGACTAAAAGGAGCCAACCGTTGACTAGCTCCTGGAAGAAAACTGTACCTGCTTCAGCAGTACCGGGATAACAAAGCTGTGAAGGGCAGCAGGAAGGGGGAATCTTAAGGAATACACTTCCTTGGCACACCTTAGAAAGATGTCTATATTTGGAAGAAAGTCAACTTCAATGTCCTTATACTCCAATATGTGAAAGAGATAATTGTTCCAGAGTATGTTCCTCTATGACACTAATAGGCCAACTTTTCACCTGCTATATAGCAAGAGGATGTATTGAGGGGGTGGTACAGTGGAGTGTGTATGAATAAAACGAATGAAGATATTAGTAGGTCTATGGTCTACTCTGCATTGATGAGCAAATGCTAATATTAATGGAAAGCCCAAAAAAGGAAAGTAAAGACCCAATCAGCCTCCTATTAATTTGGAAATAAAAACATCTAATTTTAGCTGAAACCACCCAATTCTGAAGATTAACTTAATATTAAACCATTCTTAGGGGAAGCCAGTGTATTCTAAGTTAAGTATACTGACTTCCGGCTTTCAAGGAGGCAAAGTCTGTTTGAGCACTAATATGCTTACCTGCTGTTTCTTATTTTGGTTAATTTACTAGAGCATTGTACTAGTCTTCAAAGTTGTTTCAGGGGCCAATCAAAGCAAATTCACCTGAAGAAGAGTCTGTGCCAAATAGTCATACATTAAAGCAAACCAAAGCAAGACAAAAGCTCTAGTAGTTGTTCTCCTAGTTGATTCGCAATTCCTTATAACCTCTTTATTTCCATGACACATACTGCTCTGAAAAAAAAGCTATACTTTTCATTTTTTCCTGAGAAAAGTGCTGGTGCTCCTGTGTGCCTACTCTGTATGTAGGTCAACGAGATCCTTCAGAGTTAACTCTATTCTTTAAGTGATTCCACCTATAGGTTCATGTTCAGAGTCAAGGTCCTTCTATGCATCTATGAGTGCAAGTTGCCTATATACGTGTTTCTAAAGTCCCTGAGACAGACAAACTATTTTGGAAAAGGGACCCCCCAACCAGCCTTTGAACATTCAAAGCAATAATACCATATGGAAGTGGGCTTTTCAATAGCAAACTTAAGAGAGACTTCTCTTGTTTGTCAGGTAAATTTCTCTCTTGATACCAGGAATAGGTAAATGAACTAAGTTTAGCAAAGGGATTAAGTGAAAGAACAGGAGACAAGAAAGCCATTTTGCATTAAATAAGGCAGAAACATGATATCCAATGCCAGATCACTGGTGTAAAGATCTATAGCTGAACAGAGCTTAAGCATTTCATTAATTTTATACTGAATTACCAATCTGTCATATGAAAGTATTTATACTAGACATAGTATAAAAAAGGAAAGCAAAATATACATATAACTGCATTGTAAGAGTTCAAAACATCTACTAAAGACTTTTATTTGTTTTTTTCTTTTACTTGGAGATTATATCTATATACATCTATATATCTATATCCCTGATAATGTCAGATGTCAACACACAATAAATAAAATACAATACAATATGGGAAATATATGTAAAATTTTAGAACTGAGACAGTGCTCCACTTTTATTTAAAATTATTGTCAATGTTAAAATGATCTGTCTAATCCAGGCCTTTTAACTTCAAAAGACAGAAAATAGTTATGAAGAAGAGAGATACATGTGACAATAAAGTTCTGAAAAGTGAGGCCTGTGACACTAATCCAACTTCCTCCTGGTATCATTTTCTCTGGGTAGGTTATAGAGTGTAATTTTGATGAGTCAGAACATTGAAGGGTCTAGTTTATGAGCACTGGTAGGTAAGGTCAGAATTGTTTTTAAAAATCTTTTACATCAATCTGGCAATCTTTATGCTAGGTCATACAAATATTTTTTCCTGTATAGATGGCTATGTGTTTCAGTCTTAGAGTGATCTTTCTATTTCTGGAGCAATTTTATAAAACAAATTTATTTATTGAGTACATGGAGTCATTTCTGATTACTCTGGAGTTATTGATATTCCATTTGTTCATATTAAAATAGACAAAATGCACAGTACTATTAAATATAATAGTCCCAGTAACACCGCTGTTCTACCTTTGCATAATCTGTGTTGCATCTAATTAATAATAAAGGACTTTAATTTACTGACACATTTTCAGGTTGTGCAATGTGTTAACAGATCACTATGCTAGTTTGCTTATGCATGCACAAACTTGGCTTTTTTGCTTGGCTTTTGTCTTTTACAGCCCCACCCTTTTGCCTCTTTGAAGTCATTGCCTTAATCAAGGCAAGTTAGAATACTTATATAAGTAGGGCACTGCAGATGTACTAGCTTGCTGCCATTTTTTTTTAGCATGCTCTAAATGACTGAAGGAGCTCCCTAATCCAGAGGGAGCATCGCTCCATTGTGGTCTAGGTCCTATTCCTTCTCACCCACACAACAGGCAGTTGTGCTTGTTTCATGTAAGTGCTACTCTCTAAGCTGCCTGGGAGCTGAACAGCTTTAGAAAAAGTGAAAATGAGCTGCCATTCTGAGAGCCCATCTTTCCATTCATTCAACTAATTCTTACTGTTACACCTGTATGCACTGGCCACTGTGCAAAGAACCAAGGATGAAGAAAACTAAAACCAAAACCCATACAGCAAAATCCGTCTCTTGCAAAGATTCACAAACTGGTGAGGGCAGACACTGATAAACAAGGCCAACTAAGTCTAATAGGTAAAGAGTTCAACCCTGCTTACCAGCAGTGTGGCCTTGGGCCAGCTGCTTACTCTAAGTGTCCTCTTTTGTAAAAAACTAGGAGGAGATAGCAATACCTATCTCCCATGTTTGTTGTGAGAATTCGAAAAGCTTAAGCAATTATCACATAATTAGTTCTCAGCATTCATGAGATCCTTTGATGTGGTGGGCAACATACACCCTACCTAGCATGGGTAACAAGGGAAAAAGAGGGGTATTCCCTCACTTAAAGAAATTTAGAGATTACCTCTGGTGGTTGCTCTGGAAGGTCTGGGGATATATTGCTATTTAATTTGTGAAGAATAGTTAGAACTGCAAAAACACTCTCCCCTTGTTTTATTGAGAAAGAAATCAGGAGCCTCCCGAATCAAACCCTCTCTCCGTTGATGAAGTTAAGTGACCAGGATTACTCGGAGTGTAATGTTATTGGTACCCCTGAAGCACCACAATCCAGGGAGGATGCTTATCCATCTTTTGTCATTGGCTCCTTCTTGCAGGTGCCTGCTCTACCATTCAATCATATACGATAGTTAGGAAGATAAACGAACTCAGGAAAAGCAGAGAACAATACTGCAGTTTTTTAATCTGTCACTGTTCTTCCCCCACTTCAAAGTTGACTTGACAACTGCATTTATTTCACATTGCAATTGCTACAGGTTAATAATATTGTTTTATCAGGAAACATTTATCTTGAGGAAGAAAGTTATCCTAATACAGCAGATAACTTATCCAAGGACAAGCAGAAAGGGGGTTCTGTCTAGAGGGTAATGCTAATGCCTGGCATGCTATAAAAATAAATGAAATCTGATTAGCACTATTGGAGGGAAGAATAAGTCATAGTTTCTATGAAATATTATTTTCCTGATTGGAACCATTTCCATTTTTTGTCAGCTTAAAACATTGTATTAAAGATGAGATGACTTTAAAACTGTGACAGATATCTCAAGCCCTGTGATTATAAATGGTGTTATAGGCTTGTAATCCTGTGGGTTTAGTCTAAAGTATTTTCTTCATAAATTGAAAGAGAAACACACTAGGAATTCAGAAGATTTTAATTAAAGTTGTTCAAAAAAATTTAATGGGAATTTTAAAGGCTGGCTCACTAAGTATTTTTGATAATGAATTTAATTTGTAGGAGGAATTTCTTAGCAAATTTGGTGATGCCAAAAAGCCTACCTATGCACGTTATATATTTTCATGGAAGCATTGTTATTAACTACCCTGTTTTACTGATACACAAAGGTTAGTTTCTTTTCAGCTCCATTCAAATATGTGCTATTTAACCTAACATCTATAAAAAATGTTTTTTGAAGGAGAAAAATAGAATACAAAGGCTTGGGCAGCATTTTCTTAACCATGGAGCTAATTTCTTTAAGGAAATAGTTCATTAATGTATTAATAGTAAGTGAAAGCAGTTTGGGTCACAAGTTAAGAAAGAATGCACCAGGGCATGATTTATTTTGAATCGAACAGCTGAAACACATCCAGTACAAAATCACTCATTCTTGTTTTTCTATAAAGTTGCCTGCAGCAATGTGCGGCATCTCTCAGAATGTGTTACACAACCCAGCAGCACCAAAGCTAAATACAAAGCACAGGGTGAAAGCTGGGATTGTGCAAAAAAATACAAAATACAACACAAGCAGGTGAGTTGTTTATAGTGATGCAGGTGTGGTGTCAGTAATAAATCAACCCACTAATAATAATAGCTTGTGTTTATGAAGGTCCTTTCTTTAGGAAGCTCAGTGTATTTTTAAAGAATGATTTTGTTAATTCAAAATGCATCCCTGTGATTAGGAAGGGCTCAGGTTTAATTAACTCTGTTTTATGGATGAGGAAACTCACAATGTCCTCTGTTGACAGGCAAGTTTTGCAATGTGCTGAATTCAATATCCTTTTCTGCATTTAATAAGGCCTAGGAAAGGCAACAGTAGGTCTCAACTGGTCACCAAGGAGATAACTGAAAAGGGGACATGAAGAAAGGACAAAGAGAGTCATCACAGAAACTGTGCAGTGTGGGACCGGCATATCTGCTACTGAATTTCCAATGCAATTTTTTCAATGCAAAAATTGGAACTTTTGCATAGGAAAACACAAAGACTGTGTTTTTTGAAGAAAAAAAAAAAAAAAAAAAGAAAACCAAGATGTCAGTAACTGGGCTGTTTTAGATGTTCCCAAGCTTTAATGTGCATAAGTCAATAAAGAATAGTTATACTGTTGTAAAACTCAAATTTTAATTTTAACCATCTGAAAGGTGGTACACACATGTTGAAAATTAGTCATTCTGTTTATTAACTCTTTAACCAGCTCTGAAGTTCTTTAAAAAGAAGGGAAAAGAAAATGAGATGTATTCAGAAGGAATAAAAAAAGGAAATCCCTACCAATTGGCATATTCATCTCACTCTGGGGGCATTTGTATCCTTTATCCATTAAACAAATGCTTACTTTGTGCCCACCATTAAATAAGGAACCCCTGTTTTGGGAGGAGGTTCAATTGCTTTTTTGTTGTTGTTTAGTTTGTTTTGGTTTTCTTTCTTTCTTTTTTTTTTTTTAAGCTTATAAAGTGGGATCCTTTAGGAAACTCCTGCTGAAGATACACAACGTATGATTATGTTATATGGGTGTGTGGGGCGGGGGGAGCCACCATGTGGAGCTAAGCTGACCACCCCTTCCAAACACGAGAACTTCCACACTGTGAACCAGGGAGCCCCTCCTCCTCCACCCCCAGCATAATCAAGAGATAATTTTCACTTGTTCATTCATCCACTTTGATTCAGCTAGTATTTACTGAGTATCTTTTCCGCATGAGGCAGCCTTCTAAGGGCTGGTGCACAGAGGCCAACAGCACAGAAATGGCCTTGGCTTTATGGCAGTGGTGCCCAAATTTTTGGCACCAGGGATGGGTTTCATGGAGGACAATTTTCCCATAGACCAGGGAGCAGGGGGAATGGTTTTGGGATGACTCAAGTGCATTACATGTATTATGCACTTTATTTCTATTATGATTACATTGTAATATATAACTAAATAATTATACAAGTCACCATAGGTTGGGGACCCCTGCAGAGTTTAACCTCTGGTGTATGATGTGGCATTTGTATGATTTGTATACCTAGAAACTTAGCAACTCTCATTCTGAATATCTCATATGGCCTATCGATTATACACATAATTTTAATAAATTGGCTTTTATAACAAGGGGAGTAGATCAGGTCTTCAGTTCAAGCAACATTAGGGAAATGCCCCAGAGAATGATGCCTTCCATCTCATATTCTCTTCCATTAAATTCTCTGAGATCAGGCCCCATCTATTTCTGTGTCATCTTCTTATGGCAGCCCTCATGGAGATAGATAGAGGGTGTGGTACCATAAAAAGTCACATTGGTGGCCCCTTCTGCCAAGGTCCCCACAACTTTCTTCACTGCTGCACATGGTGCATTGCAATAAATCCCTATGTTTAGGTGGCAGTTGGTTTGGATAATTTTTTGTGCAACCACTTAAGATGGGAGCAGGGTGCCACATCAGTCAGGGACTAATCAGGAAACAGAATCCACTAGAGAATATAAGACAGAGGGAGTTAAGGCTGGGGAATTGGTGACAGGGTGATGGGAAAGCCAAAAGGCAAACAGAAATAGTGAGGCAACCCAGAGCTTGTGAAAGCAGGCAGAACCATCACCTCTAGGCTGGAAGGACAGGGAGGAATGTAGTGTTCATGGTGCCGGGATGTCCAGGGTCTCCCAGGGGAGGTTGGAGCCATGGTGGGCCCACCCGGTGAGAGCTGGAGTCACGGGTGTGGCACAGACACTGCCGCACTGTGAGCAGAAGCAGAAGGAAAAGGTGGGTGTATCCAGTGTTCTCCTTTGCCCCAACACCAACACCTCCAAGCCCCACCCTCCATTTCCCACTAGACATTCCCAGTTGGAAGCCAGTTGACAGATGGGAATGTGGCCTGAGGGGCATCGGCCCACCTGTGACACACTGCAGAGCACAGGAAAGGTGAGTCATGGATTTGAGGGCAAACGAGCCCAGTCCTGCCACAGAAGGAGCTAAGAAAAAAGACTCCTCACTGTTGAAGAGAGCTGAGAAAAGTGACTGAGATATTCTTTAAAAGTATTTTAGGAGGGGTCTGTGTGTCGAGGGAGGAGGGAGTATTTAGGGAATCTTGTACCTTCCACTCAATGGTGCTATGGCCCTAACACCACTCTAAAAAATAAAGTGCATTATAATATTATTTTAAAGCTGACAACTATTCTCAAAATTAACTGTCAAGTTCAGAGAATAAACCGAGAATGAGATGAACATGCAAAAACATCAGCAGTTCTGTACAACAAAAATAACCAGTTCTAAGATAAACAAATACAAATCCCTTCCCATCCTACCTTTATTAAATTATTTTTATTTATGAAAAATAAGAGGGGGATAAATAAAGAGAAATAAGACTACCAAAATACTGATGGGGAGGCATGAAAACAGATTTTTGATAAACAATTTTTTATGTATGTTGTTTCTGGATGGTAACACTCAACATAATATATATATTTTTCTCCACGAATGCATGTTAGTACAAATCTGGAATAAAATTCCAATAGTGGTATTGTCTTTTTTGCTTGAACTTTTGTTTTGTTTGTAGAACTTATGTAAATGTGTTTAAAAATCATCTAGAAGAAAAAATAAAAAAGAATAGCTAACTCATGTTTATAAATATCAAAGTGATAAAGTATAACAATATAAAATGTTAGTGAATGCCCCAAACCTATCGTTACTAAAATAGTAAGATTTTCTTGCAAGACTACAGAGGTAGATCAATGAAACCAAATAGGAAGCCACGTGGACACATCTACATACACACAAATAAACGTAAAAAATTTAATATTTCTAAATAGGATGACATAACCGAGGAGGGAAAGTTTCATTTAATAAATGCTATAAAGCATGAAGGAATTTTAAATATTTACAACATAGGGAAATACTTTTTCTATTGAAAAAATGCAGGATACCAAATTATATTATAAATATATATTTCTGTACATATAAAAACAAATATGCATATGAAAAGATGGGAAGAAATATTTCAAATATATAAAGAGTCTTTAATATTATTAGCTTCCAGGCAATTCATTTTCTTCTGTTTTCCAAATAGAGCCTAATAACATGTACTACTTTATAATTTAAAGAGATTTGAGACACATTCTCAATAATAAGTAGTATTTGAATAGATTTGCTACACATTCTTAATAACAAGTAGTAATATGTTGAGTCCTTAATATGTGGCAGACAGTTTTCTAAATAATCTGAACTAACTCATTTCATCCTCTTAACAAATTTACAAAGAGTATATTCCCTTCACTCCATTAGAGAAATAGTAAAACAAAAGCTTAAAAGGGGTTAGCAACTCGCAGAAGATGGCATAGTGACTAAGTAGCAGGTCCAGGATTGGGGTCCCAGAGAGCCAAGTCCAGCATCCGTGCTCCCAAACCCTGCATAGTATAGTCCTACTTCCATCAATAAGATGTTGATTGAGGAGTTGTAGCTCTTAAAATGTTCTATAAATTACATTTTTTCATCCTCATGTATGATAACTCAATTGGCTATGTAAAGTGGTTTGATAGGCACTCCCATTATTTTTCTGATTCAACGAGAGTCTTTTCAAGCACTGCTTATTCAGTATTAGAGGTCAGTAATTTTTCCCAGCCCAGGTGTGCTCCAACAGCCTCCTACTTGTCCTTGAGCTCTCTCGAGCTATCATCGCCCTTGCTTCCAGAAAGTGGAGTTATTTGTGTGCTGTAGACTGTGAAATCAGAGACAGTCCGTTTCTATGGGAACCAGCTTTATTTCCTCCAAGAGGGCGGTGAAGAGTCATTTGTGAATGTTACAGAGTGAAGAAAAAGTTAGCCACACAGCATGTCCTCAGTTTGAAAACACCATTTCTTGCACTTGCTTTTTCCCCTTCAGAAGTTTCTCCTTTTAATTCCATGTAGCTGAAGGAATCGCGACATCTTTACCTGACAGATTTAATGAACTCTCTCCTGATTTAACTTCACAGTGTCTAAAACCAAGGAACAATTTCTCGTCACAGAATACAGGGAGATACATTCTCTAGTCTTCCTCATCCCCTAAAGTAGAAATGAAGGCACTAGAATATACAGAAAGTATTACTTTAAATAGAAAGGGCTTGAATCTTTGAGGAGGAATGAGAAGAGATGACAATAGGTAGTTAGGAAAGCCAATATTATTATTCTTGTCTTTATTTCTTTGTGCCTGTATTTTCTCAGTTGCCCGATTCTAATTGTAATTCAAGAATTATGGGGGAAAAAAACATGGTTTAACCCTAACTGTATATATTCTTATATACTGTTGAGCCTTTAAAATAATATGAAGACTAATATTTTCTTTCTAACCTACATTTTTTTCAACCTAATTCTGATCAGTAGCTTTTAAAATTTTTATGATACAGGAAAGAGTTCCTGCAGAAACTGATGCCTGACAAAATATTTCAGTATTACCCAGAAAGAATACTTTCCATGCATTTTATTCTAAAAATATTTATTTTTTGAAAAATAATTTATGTGTCTGCTCTATCAACAGAAAAAAAACACAACAGATTTATCATAACCTAGTCAATTTTTTAAATTAAAGGGATTTGTGAGTACATGTAAATGTTTTCCAAAAGTTTGTTTTGGGAATCAAAAACATCATCCAAAATATGAAAGTAATGATTTTCAAGGAAGACTCTTGTCCAACTATCCTTTCTCTGAATTTTAATTTATTATAATAACATTTAGAAAATAGATGTATAAATTATTTCATGAAAACATGGATTCAATGTATAATTTGTTCTAGCATGGAATAAAATTTAACTCTTAGCTTATATTAATAGAATATAGTAGTAGAAAAAAGTAAAATTATATCAGCTGATTCACAAACATAGTTGAATGTGAAAATTTCAATGTAAAGGACTACATAAATGTAAGAAAGTTATACAAAAACTCCCGGGAGAAACATGTTTATTACCTTAAATGCATAGAAAATTACATTTTAAGATTTCCAGAAACCTTAGAGCATTAATAATTGTCCCTAGTATATAAAACTTTTCAAATCTATTTTTCTGTGATACATTTTATAAATATTGAAAAGGACTAGTCAATTACTCTACTTTTAGGTAAGCCTATATCTAAACGATCAGAGTTGTACTTATTTCCCAAAACTACTTCTTGTAGATTAAAAAAGTGCTCAGAAGGCTAACTGGATTCACCGTGAAGCAGACTGCAGGGTATGCCACTCGGTTTGGATGTTTTCCCAAGGGATTTAATTACTAAAATGCCCCAAGCATATTTGCTTTCACATTATTGGTTTGGCAACTAAGTAGTACCATGGCTTAATAAACTTGATGATAGTTCTTTCAGTTCATCATTTTAGAACTTCAGACAGTAAAACATAGTTTTCAGGTCCAAGTTTAGGCTAGTATTTCATAAATCAAAAAAATATTTCCCAATGTTGTGTGTAGTGACAGCAGGGCCTGGAACATATTAAACAATCATAAAAGTCAACCAATACCAAAAGAATAGTCGTATGTTAGAAAGTTAAGAAATTTTTCTTGAGAAAATGAAAGGTGGCAATTTAAGAAATATACTCCCAAAGATTTTAAATTGTGATATTTATATTGACTTGTAGTAAAAAAAAAAAATTAAAATTATTTTCATTATGACATTTTAGATTTTCTTAATTTTTTTTTTTGCATTTGTTATGGCATATTTCTTACTTTGTGGCATTTGTATTCCTAGATTGTATACATTTTTCATTAGCATTGTTATCTAGCTACCTTTAATATGGTCTATGGCTATCCTTCTAATTATCTTCTTACAACCATTATCAGCCTTTTAAATTTTCTTTGATGTCAGTTTGAAAAGTGACAATACATTTAGGGTTAACGGTTATTTTAGCCATTTTGATTACACACTTTGCCTTTTGACCTTCTAGAAACCACCTGACCCTCACTTAAGACCTTTGCATAATTACCGATCCAATTTTCTTATCTCCCTCTTCCTTTATATGTTATTTCTTTCCTTAGAGTTCCTGAGTGCAGTGTAACTGTGGTCATTGCCAAAGTCGTGGTAACCTTGTGAGGACTCTCTTCCAGAGTCTCCACAGTTCCTAAAACTGCTGTAGGGCATTTTTGTTCTTTAACTACATGTTAATTAACTTGACCAACTTTTCCTTTCATTCATTGTTTGAGACAGAATAAGACCCACATGAAGAGTTTAATTCATATATTTTATTATGTAGATAGTTTGTGTACATGTATATGATAGTTTTATATTCCATGAAAGAATTTACTATATTCACAATCTTTCTACTTTTTAAATGGAACATAATCACATTTACATTTTTAAAAGTTGAATTCCACAGAAATAGAAATTTTAGACTGCAAATTCATATATTCATCTCTGGCTTCACCCTTTAACTCTAAACTTAGGTAAATAGCTACCAACGGACATTGGTGATTGGACAAATACTGGGCCTCTCAGTGTTAACAAGGTCCAAAATTTAACTCCCAATATTTCACTCTAAACTTGTTCTTTTACCAGTCTTCTCCACCTCAGTACATGGCAACTCCAATCTTCGCCCCTGATTTCTGCCTTCTCTCATATGGTGTATCCAACTTACCAGTAAATCTTGTCAACTTTATCTCATATATGTGTATATCTATGTATCTACCTATCCTTCATCCTACATACCATCACCAGTCAGCTGGGGATTCCCTTCCATTGGGATTGCCTCCTCACTCTGAAATTTAGGCTTCTAGAGTAGCCAGAATCTCTTAAATTACTAGCTTCTATGGAAAGGAGAAAGAGAATATTACTAAATCCTACAACAGAGATTAAATCCTCCAGCAGAAAAGTGACAGGTATGACTCTGTTCTCAAATTACTGACTAGAGCTAGTCACTGACCCTAACCAACCACATACAAGCCATGGTGAGCCATCTTTGCATATGCCTAGAAGATTCCCATTTTAAATTTAAAAAAGGAAAGATGAAGTATTCCTTGGCCATAAACAAGTAACCTTCAAATAATTTAAAGCTTATCCCAATGCTTAAATCCATTATGAACAGTTTAATCTCTTGTCTCAAGAAATGAGCTTATAAACATCATGAAACAATATATTTTTTAATGGGCATGATCATGTAAATGTGGTTAAATTCTGCTGAAAACAAAAGCATATCATTTTTTTGGACATTTACAGAGTTAATCTAAGATTTTGCAATTATGTGGAAATTATATGACACTTCAATCATTCAGAGTTTATGCTTGGCACCTATATGTATACATTATATATGGCTTATACATGTACATAACAAATACACACATGTGTATGTTATACATAGTTTATACATACATACATATGTATTCATACATATATATACTCACACAGTTTGATTCAGGAATACATATCACAAAATGCACCCATTGTAATTATATAGTTTAATGATTTTTAGTAAGTCTCTACAGTTGTTTAACCATCCACACACTCCAGTTTTACAGCACTTGTATAATCTTAGGAAGTTTGACAGGGCTTTTGCTGTAATTCTCTGCTTCTACTCTTACCTGGGGCAGTCGCTGATCTGCTTTCTGTATCTATAATATTGCTTTTTTCGAGGAATGTTAAATATTTAGTCATCTCCTGTGTATATAACAATAAAATAACATATCCCTAAAATTTATAAACATATATTTCAAACAACAGTAAATAGTTGTCCTCGATGTCAACTGAGGACAAAATAAGAAAAGTAGATTTATCCTAGTGAATTTTATTATATATAAAAAGGACTTCATAACTCATAGTGAAATACTTTAGAGCATTATGTAAGATAACTATGAAACTTTCATGAAGAACATCAGTCATATTTCAAAAAAGGCTGAAAAATAATCATATCTGAAATCAGAGTTCTCTTCATGTTTTTTTCATCCATTGTATAAAACCCAAGGTCATTTACACATAGTTTTCTAGCTGGAAATTTTGCCAGGTAAGAAAACAGCAACCATGCATCCTTGAAGCCATACCTGCTGTCATATAGAATCTTAACACTCTTATTTATCAAATCTTGAAATGAATGAATGAAATTAAATACACCTTTAACTACCCTAAAATATCCCTCACAGTATTTTGACCACAATAACTGAAATAATTGCTTCATAATAAAGAAATAGTTGAACTCCAGGTAAACATAGATTATCCATTACCAGTGCCTCTTCTTAAAAGTTATATTTTCTTAGATTATAGATAAATGGACTATAATATATTTTTTCAGGTGGAAAACCATCACAAAGTTCAAACAGATATCCACAAGAAATGTGAACTGTTCTTGTCATCTGATAATATGTTTTAAAGGACATAGAATTAGAGAGAGATAGAGACGAGAGGAAAAAGTACAAAAACCTTAAATATAAACAGTGTAATCTTTAAGATAATGCTATTTACTGTCATTTATAAAATATCATTTTCTAACACTTGTAAAATGAACTAACTTAAGATGAAGACATGGTCAGGACTAAAGCCTTTTGAGAGGGTTAGTTGATTAATAATTATTTCCATTATCATAAATTTTGTAGCATGTTATTTACTTTATTGGATTTTAAAATTCTCTTTCTCCCTCTCTCCTTTCCTCCCCCCCCCCTTTCTTGTTTATTCTCTTTTTAAATTTTTCTCTCTTAAACAAAATGATGCCATTTCTATAAGAGATTACAATTTCTTATTAGAAGACTATACAGTCATTGGGACAGTAAACTTTTCATCAAATGACAATAGTCAAGAAGCCCATGGAAGCTTGTTTAGCACATGTGCGACACTGGATGAAGACATCCAACTATGACTGAAGAGTCATCTTTTTTAAAACCTGACACATTCCTGGGGAACTGGTGCCAAGACAAATGAAAGCAAAACTATAGCCTGGAAATACTTAAACATTATTTGAATTCTCAGAAGTATCATTTTTACTTAAACATTGGCATGCAAAGCCAATAGTCTGAGTAATCCGGTCTTGAAGTGTAACTTTATTTGTTATGGGGATTTGCTCAGGGAAGAGAAGGGGAAAAAATAAACCCAACCCTTCTTCATCTAGTGCAGAGAGGAAATAGTTTCTGCAACACTGGAGACATTATTTGAGGCCATGTAAGTGACACTGCCTCAAGCTACTTTAACAACTCCCAACGAAAATTTGATTTAATTGTTTTTAGTGAAATGTTCACTTGGCACAGGCATCCTGGACGACCATTGTTTGTCTGTTTATTAGCAGATGAGTACTGAGCTCTACTAGTAAGAATCTTCCTGCTACAACCAGACAGCTGGGTCCAAATTGCTTAGAACCCAAGACAAGGACCTCCCCTTATTCTCTGATGAACCTCCTTACTTGAAGCAGAGGAGTTGATAAGCCACTCGTGGTCTAGGTGTTCCCAACTCGGACCCTTTGTTTAAAAGTTCTGCAGTCGCTCTGTAATTTGTAAATGAAATTGTTTGTGAAGGTATGACTGTCTTTGCTGCTTTAGGGTGAAGTTTTCATAACTGTAATAAGATCCATAGAGAAATTTTTGACCCCATGTTATTTACATAAGAAACACTTGCATTGTACATATTTATTCTTATTTTGATTTGATTCCTTCCCCTCTCCTGGCTTCTTGCTGCCTATGTGACAAGCGAAAATCATTAACTGATTTAACTGCTTCAGCACTTGTCTTCCTGGTTCTAGGTTCCCCTCCATACCCATCGCATTTCTGGGATGTTCCACTGTAAGGAGAACAGTTGGACATGTGGGTTTGTTTTTCCACTGCAGACGTGCTATAAAGCATTTTGAAAACACTCTCTATCCAATTTTTTACCAGCTATAGTCTTTTAACAATTCTTCAAGCATGTTTTGTATTGAAATTTCCCAATAGGAATCATTCTTAAATATATGTTACCTGGCTATTGTTCCAACTCTCTAATCACTCCTTGTCAGGCTCTTGTCAATCTCTCTAACTTTGAACTTGGAAGTGTCCCACCTGTAGATTGTATCTACACAGTATCTCTAGACTCATGGTTTTAAGTACCTTCTAAGTGATGGTGGCTCTTAAAATTAAACTTTCAGCCCCACCTGGACACTAAAATTCATAATTAATATCCCATTGCCTACTGATATCATTTCTTAGATGTCTAATAAGCATCTCAAACTCTCAGGATATGGTAACTCTATCTTTCTACTTGCTCTGGCCAGCCACTTTGGAGTCATTGTTGATGACTCTCTTTCTCTCATCCCCAGATCCAACCCATCAGCAAATCACAGTAGCTCTACTTTCAAAATACATCCCGAATTGGATCCCTGTTCACCATCTCCACCAGGATAACCTGGTTCAAACTGCCATCACCTCTTGCCTGGGCTGTTGCAGCATCTCCTAACTAGTCTTGCTCCCAGCCTTGTCCTCGTCAGTTCATTTTCAGTAGAGCAGCCAAAGGGATCTTATTAAAAGTTACATCATTGAATTCCTCTGTTTAAAATGCTTCAACAGCTTTTTATCACTCTTAATATAAAACCAAAGTCATTGGTAGGACCTATCAGGACTTCTTCTTACTGCTCTGACCTCACCTCCTACTACTCTCACCTCCACTAGCAATCTCAGATATGTTTTTAAAGATCCGACTGGGAAAACTACTTTTAGGCTTTTAAAATATGCTATTCTAAAATTAGAATATGCTGGTATCAGTTGCAGAGGTTTGATGACAAAAGATACTTCCCTGCATTCAAAAAGACATTCCTTCACACCCTATTTAACAGACACTTCCATAAGACACACTTCCTCCTCCAAGAGAGCCAATGGCAGAGGCAGATTAGAACTGGCAGGTGCCTAAAGATGGAAAGAATTCCGATAGTAGAACCTCTGGCAACAGCTCATTTTCATTATGCTTGCTGCTGTTGGCATTTAGCTCTTGGAAATAACAGTCATACATATCAAGGATACTTTTGCGTCATTCCATGGATGGAGTCCACAAATTATAGATGTAGCAAAACAAGCCCTCCTCAGTCCTATGTCATGTGGGCTCCATTAGGAGAACATCACATTAGAGAGTGTCTTCTCCTAATGTTGGGCAATCTTGTCTAACATGTTTGTTTCGGTATTACCCAGCATTGCAACAACTATGAGACAGTGAGCAGCACATTTGTAGTGTTGACTTCAGACAAGTGGCACAACAATGTAGTGCCCAGAAAAAACTGTGCTTACAGCCAGAAAATCTAGGTTTATCTCGGCTGCAACTTACTATGTGGTCTCAATAAATTATCATACCTCTCCTCTCTGAACATAATTCTTTTTTTTTTTTTTTTTTTTGAGACAGAGTCTCGCTTGTTGCCCAGGCTAGAGTGAGTGCCGTGGCGTCAACCTAGCTCACAGCAACCTCAAACTCCTGGGCTCGAGCGATCCTCCTGCCTCAGCCTCCCGAGTAGCTGGGACTACAGGCATACGCCACCATGCCTGGCTAATTTTATATATATATATTAGTTGGCCAATTAATTTCTTTCTATTTATAGTAGAGACGGGGTCTCGCTCTTGCTCAGGCTGGTTTCGAACTCCTGACCTCGAGCAATCCGCCCGCCTCAGCCTCCCAGAGTGCTAGGATTACAGGCGTGAGCCACCGCGCCCGGCTTGAACATAATTCTTTATTATAAAATCCAAAAGGGAACATGAACATATGGTGTTTGTACATTGTACAAATGCCAGGCATAATTGAGTCATTTTTATGGCATGTTTTCTTAAAATAAAAGGTAAATAATTTTAAGAAATCCAGTTACATATCAAATTGAATTCTTTAGGATTAACAATTATATACTAGAGTACATTCCTTTGAATACTTTCATTTCATGCATTTGCTTATGCCATCTACAAGGAGAAGTTATATTCTAATTCCTGAACTACTGACCCTGAAACAATTTTCAACAAAAAACTAGGTGACTATAATATGTCTTGTTTTTAGTGAATCAAAGCTGACTCCTGATAACTTTCCTTTAATGAGCTCACAATATTCATATAATTTGAATAGAATATTATTGAACATTCAATAATTCATTATACATATTGTTTGCCTGAAATTGACATAAAACTTACCAATTTGTTTTTGTTTTTTTATGCATTAGTCAATTTCTGTCTTTCTGGTACTGTTTATATTGCCTATCATTATTATTGTTAGAGACAGAGTCTTTAATAATAGTGCAGTGGCACAATCATAGCTCACTGCAACCTCAAACTCCTGGGCTCAAGCAATCTTCCTGCCTCAGCCTCACAAGTAACTGGAACTACAGGCACGTGCCACCGTGCCCAACTAATTTTTTTCTACAGGTCTCACTTTATTGCTCAGGCTGGTCTCAAACTTCTGGCCTCAAGTGATCCTCCTGCCTCAGATCCCAAAGTCCTAGGATTAGAGGAGTGAGCCACCGTGCCTATCTTAAAGTGTGTGCCTTTTTTCTGTCTTCTGGACATGCACTCTTGAAAACCAAGTTCTCTGTGCAGCCACATGGGCTCCTGTACATTTGATTTATTTTAATCTTTGTTCTTTACCTAGTTGCCAAAGAGATATTCTCAAGATCGTGCTCACTTCCACGTTTCAAACTACTGTTTTGTTATGCTCAGAATCTAGTCTGCAGTAGCAAATCCCTTCATTGTTTTTCTCTACCCTCCACCATATGTTCTTCCTGGTCCTGACAAGTTATACTATCCCTTGGCTATGAATGGCATGGCCATTAGCTATACACACATACATGTATAAATACCATTTGTCACATCATCTAAACACTCCAGGTTTCTTCTCCTATACTGTACATCCAGGATTCCCTATGCCCATGTAGGTTGGTATTGCCATTTATGATTGCTCAATACTGGGAAGGTCTGCAGAAGGTCTTCTTCATCTGTCATGGGGATAAAATCATGTCTCTCTGATAAAGCCATAGTCCTTTTCTCTACTGGCTTATGTCTAGCTCCCTGAGGTTTCCTCACATAGAGTTAGAAGCAGCCCTCAGGCAATGGCAGTTTAGTATATTTCACTGAGGCTGAAAAGTGTCCCCTACTCAGCTATCCATCATTACCTTTAATTTATATTTGTAAGATGCTTTGAAACACTGTCCTTAGAGGAAAGTTGTAAATAAAGAAACTTTTATTTCTCTAATCTTTTAAAAGTAAAACATTGGTTAAAAGTGTTGTTTGCCTTTACAAAAAGAGAAAAGTTGAGAGTGGTAGAATTTTAATGACCAATTATAGATTGAGATGTTACTTAGAAGTAGAGCAACAGTACTGAAACTTTTTTATTCATTTGTTTTCCCAGGTGTTAACAAGCCCTCCCGGCTTAACTGGCTCTGTGTTTACTCCATCCTTTGGATCATTAATGATGACAGTAAATAAAACCCAACCTAGGAAACTAGTTCTTTTAATCTGACAGGTACTTAAGAAGCAGTCACACCTCGAAATGAAGAAATATCTGCAGCCAGAACTTCTTAAATTTCCAATAACTGAGCTCTTTAGCAATATAATTTTTTTTAATTTAATTGTTAGGGAAGAGGCTTGGCAAAGATCCATGGTTCCAGATCCCCTGAAGCCCCGGGCACTCTCTGTTAATGCCATTCACCTTTATTCTGCTTGAAGCTTGGTCTTTAGATGTAAACTCATTTTACCTTTATCTTGTTTAAACATTGGTTTAACAGAAGAAATACATTTTAGGAAAAACAGAAAAATTTGGTCACTAGAAAGAAAAAAAAATCATATGTAATCCGACCATCAAGAGAAAACCAAGTTTATCAATTCAGTGTGTATCATAGCTTTTGCAAAAGACACCATACCCAAAGATAGTAAAGAAATGGCTTTAGGAAAATGATTTACAAAGCCAAGGTTATGGAGAGAGTCGTGACATAATATTATAAAGAACACTCATAAATTGACCTAAAAAAGATAATGCAATAATGATATGGACATTAGTTCATGAAAGAGTAAATCTACATGTACAAAAATATATGAAAATATACTCAAGGTCACAAGTAATCAAAGAAATGGAAATTAAGGTAACTAATATTTTACGTCAACTCGTTTAAAAAAATATATAGCTAACACTTATAACCAGACAGCATATGGATACAAAATGCACAATCATATTTAACTAGTGTAAGCATAAATGTCTGTAGTCATTTAGAAGAAAATCTGGCAATATACATTTTTTTAAAAAAATTAACATATATACTCTGGCACTGTTTTTAGAAAATAAAGAGCTGTGTGTGTGTGTGTGTGTGTGTGTGTGTACTCACGCGCACATGTGTGTGTGAGTGTGAGTCCCTGTGGGGGCAAGATTTTGTTTTGGTCTGGCTTTTCTTAAACTTCTAGCCAGACAAAGCAATCCCAAAAGATGTCATCGGTGGCAGGAAAACAAGGTCCAGAGGGAAAGGTACCTCTCTTTTCTGGTTCCTGACCCAATGGCAGCCTCCATTCTTCCATGACAGAGGATATTAAAGGGGTTTTACAAAGGTATCTCCATTTATTTCCTCTAACAATAGCCACTTTTTGAGGGTGCTGAATTTCTGCTTGCACATAATAAATACTCGATAAATATTTATTGAAGTAAGTGATATGACTTAATCTATACAGAGTGCAGCAGACATTTCTTAAAAATCTTTGGTATGTGAATGAATTTATTCTGCATGGACACACAAAAAATAAAAATTAAGTATTGAAATAAGTAAAGAAGAAAGTAATTTGACTTTGTCTATAAAAATGATAGCCGAAATTGCTTAAAACATCTGTGATATGTGGATGTCTCTTATACTTTCAAAGTTAATGAAGGTTTTACCAATTTTCTTTTTCTCTTTTTTCTTTTTGTCACTTCTTTCCTCTTTTGTAAGAGAGAAAGTGGATGCCTGTTTATACATCATCTTCCACCAAAATCTCTCATCTTACTAAATTGAACTCCTTAAGAATGACATATACTCAATGTGAACTGTAATATAAGGCTTACCTGTTTTACTTATTTTTAAGCTTCCATGGGTTTTCTTGCATTGACATAAGTTCCATTTCTTAACCCCAAAACTTCCCAAACACAAACTGCATCCTGATGTCAGAGAGCTATTTCTGAACATTTTAAGATTTATGAGAGTAGCACAGATGAATTTCTAATAGCCTCCAGGATGCAACTTCTTAAATGGCTAATTTAGGGTCACACCAACAGCCCCCTTTCTCCACACTGCCCTCCAAAAGGGATGTCCTCTGTGACTGGCCTGTGTTTCATCTCATGGAGGAGCCAAACGTGGATAGAAAACCACGTTTGCTCATCTGACAATTGCAGCTGGAAAATCATCTTAGCCCATATATCTTGAGGGTAATTTAATTATGTTCAATTTGGTGATAGATAAAATAAGTGAGATTAGAGTTGTTCTGCGACCCCAAATGGCAATATATAACTGCTTATATATTGTTATATAATCCTTATAAAATGTTATATCATAGTTTTTCAGATTGCAGAGCCTCACCAATGACCTTCTAGGGGTGGGTCAAAGAGTTATGAACTTTTGGCCTTTTCATACAAACTAAAATCAAGGATTATTGCCCACCACTGAAATAAATACTTGAGTAAAAATATTCTTGGAAAGACTTACTTCTTATTCTTCATTTATGATAGTGGGTGTATGATCAGAAACAAATTTAGAGACTGGAGAAATGAGTTCTAAAATATTTATCTATTATTATGAGGGTTTTTATTTACTACAACCCAAAGTTTCCAGGTAAATTTATGCTTTCTCCTAATTATAATACTCTATTTTGAAAGAAAACATGATATGGGAAATAGACTTGAAACCTGATTTTAATATCACCAGAATCACAGAAAAGTATAAGACTTAGGACAATCCAACCACATTAATGAACTTTGTCTGAATTATAATTATTTTTCAATTATCTGTTGAATTATATCTTCTTTCCAACTCCCTTATTCTTTATTTCTAGCAACCATACAAACTTACTTGATGACAATTCTTATTTTACCAAAACCTTGATATTAATGGTGTCACAATTCTGGAGCAATTAAAATGTCAATTTAAGGCCTAAAATGTGATTAATACATATTTCTTATATAGATTAGACATAAAGCCAGCCTACAGGCTGGTTCCAGACATACACTGACATATCTGTAATATCGAAAGTGAACACATGGTATATATTGACTCTAAACAAATTATGTGTATGTGCACACACACACTTTTGTTGGAAGAATATACAGATATTAAGCTCATTATGACATCCATAATATTAATCAAAATGGAAGAAAATTATAATCTATTCAACATCTAACTATGCATTGAACACATACTGTGTCCAATTACCTAATGGAGGGAGACTAAAAATAAATTTGTATTTTTAAGATATGATGTAATAGGTACTGCAATGGAGATTAACAAGCAGAGGATGACAAGACAATAGCACCAGCACCAAAATAACCAAAATCCATACGTCTAAATTCATTTCAAGAGTATCGTCAGTCTCTAAATTCAGGAGAGATGTAATCGTGGGTAAGTGATGGTATGGGTTAAGCAAATCTGGCTATTGTAAGTTGTTTTTTTAGTTTTGAACATTTTTTTTTTAATATTCGCAGTACATGTCAGCTGCCCATCTGTTCAACTGAACTAAATAGAAGAGAGTGTGAATAGGTCCAAAACTGTCCACTGGGACCTGTGAGTTGGTTAAAGCAAACTGTTAGAAATTATTTTCTCCCCTTGAGGTAGTTTTTGTCACAGTCCCCGGTAATTGAAATTTTCTATGGTTGTTAAGGAATCATTAAAATAGCCGTTTCTTCATCAATTAGAATCTTGCTGCCAGATTGTATGACATTTCATGAACCAGCTTTAATTTGTTAGACATTGTTCCCAGAAGGTGAGATGAGATTACAGAGACTTGTGTGTTAGTTGGGAGATGTATTTTACACTTAACCACTGATGGTCCCTTTCTAGTAATTCAAATATAACGGCATGATCTTGATTAGTTAATCTTTCTACATCAGCATTTTTAGATGGCACTTCATGAAATTTTCACTACAATTAAAAATGCAATTAAAATGGATTATCTAAATCAAAGTCAATCTTTAATTACTGCATACCATCTAGATCCTTATTTCATGATAGGACAGATAAAACTCTTAACAATTGCAGCACTAATGCCTTCATTATTAAAAACATAATAATACCAGTCTTTTGAGGCTCATCTCTTTTCCTATCAGTTCCTTTTTCAGGTTGTCATCGAAAAGTTTGCTTCCTTTAACAACCGTTCTACTTAGTCCTGAACAGTTCTTTCTATGCTTCTCCTAAGAAAAATTAAATTATATAAAGTTCATCTAATTAATCCAAGTCATTTCACATAAAAAAACAAACCCTCAGTACTTCAGTACTGAACTTAACTCTTTTACACTTTTTATTTCTTTTCTAAACTATGCATCATTTCACATGCCAATTTTGCATTCTAATTTTTTCAGTAGTATTAGTATTGAATAGTGAAGTAAAATCTCTTGGGTTCTAGTCAAGTGGCCCTGGTTTCATTGTTCCGTACCATATATTTGTTAAGTAACAGTGAAGGAGCTCTATAAGCTATATGAGCTTCTATTACCTCATTCATAATATAAAGATGACAAAATACATTCCTTGAGGCATTGTTGTGAAACTTAGAAATGATTTATATAAAGTTTCTGTTGCATAGTAGGTACTCAGCAAAAAGTGGCTATTTTTATTATATCGTAAGCATTTTCCATGTTGCTATCAAGATAACATCTTAACCTAGGAATGTATAAATACTATACTATCAAAAAAATCTTAATTGGCAAACTCTGAGATTGGAGATGGTGGTTTTCCAACCTCTCAAAATTTGCATACCTAATAGTGTTTAGCTACTATTTTAAAGCACCTAACTAATATCTGATGTTAGGTGTGTGTAATCATGAAACATCTTTATGAAACATCTAACAGGATATGGCATTACATCAGTCTTTTTATAAAAGCGATTAAACCAAAATAGCCTTCACCTTCTGGCAACTGAAATTCCATCCAAACATTGATGCAGACTGAAAGTTATTAAAGAATCAAAATAAATCATCAATAAATCAGTTAAATAGTATTGTTGCATTTAATAAAAGACCAAATGCTTTTGTTGGAGAAAGGGTAAAGAAATAATTGCTAGACCTGCCTATCAATGGAAACCCTAACTCTTCCATGACAGAGAAGGCTTACTGAGCAAGATGGAAATTGTGAATCATCCTGTTCCGTGGAAGGCAGAACAATGTATTTAATAGTGACTTACAGGTGCCATAACTTGAATAAAAAACTGAATGGAAAAATAGAACCATAGACTATGGAAGGAATTGGTAGGGTTTGTGTGGTACTGTGAATGGCATTGTGAAAATCAAAGGTAAGAATGTTGATGTGGGAATTTGTGACTGCAAAACCTGGCAAGGACCAAAGTGAGACATGGAGAAGACAGTGTAGGCAATGAGGTTAAAAACAATCTTCAGGATGCATCAGTGCTAAACCCATCAGGTCTATAAAATAATAACTGTAGACCAGGATGCCAATGAATTTATGGCTAGTTTACTCTCGATTGAGTAGTAAATACTTATCTTCTTCACATTACAGTTCTCTATAGACAGTTTCTGGCTTGGGTTAAAGAAATAAGATTATCATCATTGTTGTTTCTTTTATTGTGGAAGAAAAATAGATTCTCAAAGAATTATTGCCTTTGGTATCATGATGAATGAACAACTCTTTCAAAATATCTTGCTGATTGACATTTTAGTTCTCATGCTTTCCTTGAAGATTAAATATCATAAAAAGCCAATAGCCAGATATATTTTATAATGTCACCAAATGCTGTACAAATACCATGTGCAGTGTTGAGTTTTTGAGCTCATGAAGTACAGAAGCAATGTTCTTTGCTAGGAAAAAAAATATGGCAAATAATACAATAATATAAAACTACAGGGCTTCAGAGCACATGTGTAGTATGGGATAGCTCAAAATTTAAAAAAAACACTTTTAGAATTGTGGTAGCATTCTTCAAGAACAGTCTTTAAAAAGACATCCTTGTTGCTTGAATCAATTGGTAAAAAAGACATTTTATAAATGTGAAAAAAATGTATAAGTAGTAGTTAATGCTTAAATTTCTGATCTCTAATTTAATTGTAGAGATCATTAATATAAAAATAACAATGTCTTGCTTGGGTAATAGGGCTCACCCTTGATTTCCAAACTGGAAAAAATATGCATATTTTTTGCAATGACCCAAATGTTGTTCATCATTTTCTTTTCTAGTTAGCTTAAGTAGTCTGATTTTATTGTATTCTATAGATTACCATATCTTAGGTCATTGTTTCTGAAAACATTTTCTTTGAGATTATTTTTCTTTCTGGATATGACTATGTTTCCATTAATAGAGCTTTATTTGAAAATGTTTACATACTCAAATATCTTTAATATAATAAATAATACTAATGGTTTCAACCCAGTGTGGTAGCTCATGCCTGTAATCCTAACACTCTGGGAGGCCAATGGGGAAGGATTGCTTGAGACCAGCCTGAGCAAGAGTGAGACCGTCTCTACAAATAAAAGAAAAATTAACCAGGCGTTGTGGCGCGCACCTGTAGTCCCAACTACTCAGAAGGCTGAGCCAGGAGAATCACTTGAGCCCAGGAGTTTGAGGTTGCAGTGAGCTATAATGACACCACTGCACTCTAGCCTGGGTGACAGAGTGGCAGAATGAGACTCTTTCTAAAACAAACAAACAAACAAACAAACAAATTACAGTTTCTTCATTAAAATTAGAATGATTTTTGTAAAAAAATTTCAGGACCTCTTAGAGACTTCAGTAGACTTACTACAGTAAGATGAACTGTTAACCCTGTTATTTTCTTATACTTCAGCAGCATGAGCAGATAGAACAACCAACATTAATAAATAATAATATAAAATAAAAAATATAGAACAAAAAATATCACAAAATGAATTTATGTATAATTTATGCATAATTTTTCACTTACGATGCTTATGCTATATGAATTTGTAGTGGATTGTCTACTTATAATACAGAATAGTTGCCTGGGAGCTAAGCTTACCATAAGCTAAGAGCATTACCTAACTTTTCATTTTCACTATTATTACCACATAGCAGAAATAAAGCAATTTACTTTTGGATGCTATATTTTACTAGTGAACATAATGTCTTTCATTTGTTTCCCAAACAGCCCACCTTAAATCACAGCTCATCACCATATCAGCAGTAATACTATTTTAATCAGCAGTTATACTATTTTACTTATTTATTTTTTTATTCATTTATTTATTCATATTTCAGAATACTATGGGGGTACAAATGTTTTGGTTACACAATTCACTTTCGTGTAGTTTGGGTCAAAGTTCTATGTGTGCCCATCACCAAGGTAGTGTGCATTAACTCCTCCTCCCTCCCACCTGCTTGGTTTCCATTGGGTTTTACTACTATATGTGCACATGGGTGTTATTCTATTTTAAATGTGGTGTGCCCAAGACTACATGATACATACTGCATCCAGATCGAATCTAGAAGGAAAAACGTTAATGCTCTTGTAGGTATCTTTCTGATAACAACAGTCTTTGTTTCAGATTTTCTGTGTCTACGTGGAAGTTTATTTTTTATTTGCTGCAGTTGTGAAATATAACGTTTACATTTTTTTGATGAATTGGTCTATTTTATGGACACTGTCAAGTTTGTGTGTGCAAAGTTATTTTTAGTGTTTCCTATGATAGCTTTTATATCTGCAGTGTCTGTACTGGTATTCCTGATTCATTCCAGATACTGGGATTTGTGTCTTCTCTCTCTTCTTTTCATTGTCAGTCATACTAGAGGTGTGTCAATTTTATTGACCTCTTCAAAGAACAAGCTTTTTCCCCCCACTGATTTTATCTATTGTTTTTCTGCTTTCAATTTCATTGATTTTTGCTTTTATTTTTATTTTCCTTCCGCTTGCTTTGGGTTTACTAGTTTCTTCAGATAGGAGCTGATATTATGGATTTGAGAGTTTCTTCTTTTCTAATGTAGCCATTTAGTGCCACAAATTTGACCCAGAATATGGTCTATCTGGGTATGCATTCCATGAGTACTTTTAAAAAAGTGTATTCTGCTGTTCTTGGATAGAGTGTTTTTAAAATATTGATTGTATCTGTTGTATGTTCTGATTGAGTTGTATATCCTTTCTGATTATTTGTCTAGTTCTATCAGTTTTTGAGAGAGGGACATTGAAAGCTCCAGCTATGAATGCAGATGTGTCTATTTCTCATTTCAGTCCTGACAGTTTTTGCTCTACTTATTTGTTATTTAGTGCATATACCTTTAGGATTGCTATGTCATTTTGGTGGATTGGCTCCTTTCTCACTATGTAATTCTTTGGTAATTTTCTTTGCTCTAAAGTCTATTTTATCATATATTAATATAGCCATTTCTCTTTTATTTTGACTTCCATCCACATGATACATCATTTTGCATCCTTTACTTTCAACCAGCCTATATAATTATATAGGAGGTGAGTTTCTTTTAGTTAGTATATAAGTGGGTCATATTTATTAATCTACTCTTTGAATGTCAGTCTTTTTATTGGTTTATTTGGATCATTTATATTTAATGTGCCTATTGATATGTTAGGGATTCAATTTGATATTTTACTTTTTGTTTATTCTGTTTTTCTTATTTCTTTTTTATTTTTCCCATCTTCCTATGGGTCACTTGAACATTTTTAGTATTCTCTTTTATTTATAGTATCATAATTTTACTTGTTCAAATCAAGTATAGAAAACATATCTTTCTTTATAGCCCTTTATCCTACCTTGTTTATGATGTAATTGTCTAAGATATTTTCTCTACATTAATTTAGAACCATATGAGGGTTATAATTTTTGCTTCAACTGCTTCACATAATTTAGAAAACTCAAAAGGAGAAGAAAATTCTATTTTGTTTCTCATAATCTTGGTTGTCTTCTTCTTTCTTCTTTCTTGGTGTTGCAAGGTTTCTTTCTTTCATCATTTTCTTTCTGTTTAGAGTACTGACTTTAGCCATTCTTTTATGCAAAATGATAAATTCTTTAGGATTCTGGTGACAAATTCTCTTACTTTTTCTTTATCTGAGTTTTGATTTCCCATTCATTCCTGAAGGGTATTTTCCCTTAGATATAGTATTCTGACTTGACAGTTCTTTTCTTTCAATACTTAAATAATGTGCTGCTTTCTTATGGCCTCTATGGTTTTTCATGAGAAATTCACTTTCATTTGAATTGTTTTTCCTCTATAAATAAAATGCTGCTTCTCTCTTGCTGCTTTCAAGATTTTTTTCTTTGTAGTTTTAAACCTTTTGATTATGATGCTTCTTGTGGTGGATTTTTTTGGGTTATCTTATTTGAGATTTGCTCAGATTTTACTTTTTGAATCTGTGAACATATCTCTTCATGAATTTGGAAAGTTTTTAGTCATTATCTCTCCAAGTGCATTTTAATCTTTGTCCTTTATTCTCTCATTCCAGAACCCCAGTGAAGTGAGTGGTAGAATTTGTCATAACTTCACAAGTCTTTAAGGCATTGTTAATTTTTTTTTTCCAGTCTATTTTCTCTCTGTTGTTCAGATTGGGTAAGTTTTCTTATTCTATTCTCAAGTTCACTAATTCTTTTCTCTGGTCCCTCCATTCTGCTGTTGAGCCCACCTATGGAGTTTTTTATTTTTTGTTATTATATTTTTCAGAATTTCCCTTTGGTTCTTTTTTTATATCTTCAAATTTCATTGCTAAGACTTTCTTTTCTTTTTTCTGCAGAGACTGTTTTTTTAAAATTTAAGTGTGTTGTATATTTATAATTGCTCATTAAAGAATTTTTATGATTGCTGCTATAACACCTTTTTTAGATAATTCTAATGCCTCTGTCATCTTAATATTGGCACCTAATGATTGTCTTTTTGGTTCCTTTTGAAACCTCCTTGCTTCGTGGTATGATGGGTGATTTTTTTTTTTAAATTGAGATCTGGGGATTTTGCATATTATGTTATACAAACCTGGATCTTGTGTAAACCTTCTGTTTTGCTGACTTCCTTTGATAATGCTGCATCTGGGTAAGGGTTGGCACTACCTCATTACTACCAGCTGTGGGTCCCCTTTTAGCCTCTGCTGGCTGACACCTCATTGCTGCCAGGCAGAGTTGAAGTTCTGGCTTCTCTAAATCTCAGTTTCATCTGTAAATTTATAATACCCACTTCCTGGTGTTATTGAAAATATTAAATGAAATAATGCATGTAACTGCTAAGCTACTGTTTAATGTAGTGTATGGATCTAGCATTTGTATAAGGGATTCCATGAAATAGATATTCACAAAATAATGCCTGATTAGAGATAACTTAATTTTGCTTTTATACTTTCTCAACTTGCAACATGCTCATTTTAGACATCTTAGATAGTATCCATTAATGCAAACATTATTGTGTGAAGAAGCACAAGATCTCATGGTCAGACTGAGTTTGGTTTGCATCAGTCTTGGTGTTATATAACTTGCCGTCACTATAGTGAAATGATTTTAAAAGGGCATGTTATCATTGGAAAAAGAGATGGTTCCATCATTATAGCCATAAGAAAAGTATATTAAAGTCAACACAAAAAGAATATAATAATGGACAGCAGCTAGAAGATTTTGAACTCAAAGTAAACTAAAATTCTTTGCCTCATAAATAAGCTACTGGTCCAAAGCTCGTAACATCAAACAATTCTTCAAATGAGAAATAACAGTGAATATTCATTTGAAAATAAAGACAGAATTTAAGCAGGTAGGATTTAATTAACCAAACTGGAACATAGCCAGACCTCTTCAGCTAACATCTCTGCTCATTAATAGATAACATTATTCCTGCCCTGCTAAACCCAATGTCAGGAACAGAAAACATCCTTGCTTCCCTTCCTCATTGGTAAATATCCAAAATTAAATAGGATATTAAAATGCAAGCGTTACAAATTTTAAAAATTGGATTTCTCTGTAAAAGAGGTAGAGCCACTTTTCCACTATTAAACTGTTACCATTGGGGAGAATTTATGGATAGGCAATAATATCACCCACCATTCTTTAAAATATAAAATTGAGTATTTTGATAGTTGCTACATACCACAGTGGACTTGTCATGTGTTACCGAAACAGCTCCTGTGCCTTTCTCTTTTTTTCCAGATTGCACCCCATTTTTTCAGGAACTGCTTCTCCCCTGGTCCTTTGAATAATATGCTTATAACAGGAATGGCATCCCTGTCTACAGTGATAATCCAGCAATGGATGTACAATCCAAGCTGCCTTGTTTTCCAGTACATTTCAAATTGCACGTAGAAGAGGTGACTTTTTTTTTCTCTCTGATTGAGAATCTGTGAAGATGTGGCCCCCATAGAACTGCAGGTGCCCATACCAACCTCATGAGGAAATTGGTCTGAAAGGATGAAGCTGACACAAAAAGAGCAGCTGGGACAAAGCTGGAGAGATGGGGTCAGATGGGATATTGGAAGGCATCTCTCTGGAGATACCTTTATTTCCACCTTCCCAGATCCTGGTGGTAAAGTCTGTTCCAGGAATTCTGCTATTCCAGTACCTCCCCCCTCCACACACAAAGCTACTCTCTGTTTAAACTAATTTGATTTGATCGATTGCAATTAAAAATTCTGTATCACCTACAGAGGATGCAGGAGCTGTATAAATCGGTAACAATAAGTTCATTGCTACTTTTCAACATAAATAGCATGCCACCTCAGGGTGGAGGCTATGCAATTGTTGTGCTACAGGATTTTATGGGGAAAACATGTAGTATACACAAATAACCGCTTGATTGTATTTCACAGAAGTTTTGCCCCACCTGTATGGGTTACATCAAAGGCCTTGCAGAAGAATGCAGATATAATGTCTTTATTCAGCAATTTTCCTAAATTTAAACCCATCAGACCAAGACTTTGAGCAATTCTTGAAAGTTTTACATGCACACAGACTATGTGATGGTGGAACTTATCATAACATACTTCAGTGAAAGAAAGGGTTATTGGGTGACCCTAAAATCTATTTTAAAAACAGAATATTTTCAAATAGATTTATTTACTGGGAATTTTCAAACACTTATGGATTATCTATGAGTGGGCTAGATGTATATGAGTTCATTACACAAAATTATTTAAAGAAAGTTAGGGACAATTACTAATATGGGAAAAATATCATTTGTTTATTAGCAGGCATCATTCATTTATTCAATAAATATTTATTCTTCACCTTCTATATGGCAAATGCTTTTAGAGGCACTGAGCTACAGGAGTAAACAAAGTCATAGTACACCTGGGGCCAGAGTCATCTGATGGCTTCACTGGGATGGACAGAATTGTCTGCTTTCTTCACATGCCTGGCACCTCTGCTGGGATGGTTAGCAGAGTGTGGGCCTTGGCTGACATATATCTCTCACCTTCTATATAGCTTTCCATCTGGCTAGTTCAGGCTTTCACACAGCAAGGCAGTCTTGGGGTGATTGAATACGTTAGAAAACTCCTGGGTTCCCCAGAGAAAACATCCCAACAATATCAGGTAGAAGCTGGGAGACTTCTTATGACCTAGCCCAAGAACTCACTTCTGTCACATTTTATTGCTTAAAATGTGCATCACAGGGCCAGCCCACCGTTAAGTGGAGAGGATTTAGGAGAGCATGTATACTGGGAAGTATGGTTTATTTAGACTATGTCATTGGAGATTCATTTCCAAAATAAGTAGGGTAGTAAGAATTGAAGCGAATTAGCTAGCCATCAGAAATCATATGTTTAGTAACTACAGTATACAGCCTCTCGTTATAATGTCTTTTCATTTCCCAATGCCTAGTGTTGTGTTTGGAACATGACACGGACTCTGTGGATGCATGCCAAATGAATTAAATAGATGTTGGTTCACATCATTCTATTTATCTTTGTCTATAGCTATGGGACCTTCATTGTGACATCAGTGTAACAGCAAGCATTTCTAAGTTTTTAAGGCATTCAAATCATGATATTATGTGCTATCGTGGGTATTAGAAGGTTTTATTCCCCTCAAAATTGATAGCTGGGTCTTATTGTTTTTGCATTTCCCCATACTGAGTAATGGAGCATTTATTCATTTAGCATGCATTTGATAAATGTGTTGGATTTAAAAGTGTAGAAAAGGAAATCTAAGTCAAGATATCCTACAGTAAAGGAAGTCTGGGGAATATTCTGACTCAGGTTTCCAGACAGTTATATGAGGAGAGCTCAGGCTGGTGGGAATGGTGCTGAATAGCAACAGACATTAGTATGCCATCTCCCCTTTTCTACTGTGTATATATACTTTGAAATACATTCTAGGTACCTCACTAATACTGGTTGGAGAAATGCTCAGATTCATAAAACTGATATACAATACTTTGCATGTATGCTGTGTGATATGGCAACTGCATTCTAAACACCCATGTGATCTGTCTTGCCAAAGGTGCCTCAGCTGGCTGGGAACTTTTCTATTTATCTTACAGTAAACTAGAGGGACTTGTGGCTTTGTTATTTCCTTCCAAAGATTACCTAAAAAAAAAAGTACTACTACCTATCTGAAATAATTATCACCATAAAATATTTATAGACATAAGACGTGTGAATATGCCTTGTGGACTTTATTATGAGGAAAGCCTAATAACGTTTAATAGACATAAATGGCAACATTATATAAACTGCCTATAGCAATAAGGAAAAACTTTACTGAAAAATTCCCATGTTCCTAATTATTATCATTATATACAGACTGGAGCTTCTCTTGGATGTTTTTAGACTAATTTCCACACTGGAGTTTCATGCTAGAGCAATACATGAAATCCTGATTTGCTCCCTCTTTCTTTTTAATATCTGACTTTTTTCACATTGATTTTCAGAAAAGTATTAGCAAATCCACAAAGACAAATTTTTGTGCAGTACTTGAATAACCTTAAATGTGTCGCAATGTGTTTACTCATCTTCTGATTTCACAGAGAGTTTAACAAGGACCACATGAAAGTACAGGATCTTTTCACAAAGAAAAGTTCCAACAATTTAGCACAATCACCGAATCTATGAAATTAGGATCTTCCTTGTGGTACTGAAAACATTGACTTTACACTTTCAAAACATTAGGAGCTGTGCCTAGCATTTAACCCCTTAATAAATGTTAGAAGTTATTATCGTTATTATTATCACCTATATCATTGTTGTCGTGTCTTTAACAAGGCTTAGGTTTTTTTCAGTACAACTCTAATTTGTTTTAATATAGGCATATTATAATAGTATTTATTATACTTTCCTCCTTAAAATGCTGTCTGTAGGGTAGTGCTACTGAATTAGTAAGATGATGATATCCTATAAGCTTTCATTTTCCAAAAGTGTAAAGAAGTACAGTTTTAATCACAGTCATTCTTAGTTTGCACTATTGTCTGGAAATAAGCTTCTAGCTAGAGCATACTGGCCTGACATCAGAAAAAAAAATCATAAATGGGTCTTTGCAAAATATAGCCAATTATTGATTTGAAATCCTGCTTAGCCACAACAGAATACTCTGTAATCAATTACATTTGGGGGTTTAACCTATAGATAGAAGACATGAAAAAGCTGAATTAATGACTTTTTCAACTGGCCAAATGACATCCCTGGGGGGCAAAATGTAATCCTCAGGACTGTCAGTAATTTCCAATTGTCACTGCCACACTTACTGTCGGGGGCAGAGCTCCCTATTGCTGAGCCAACAAGCTACTCTAGACCATCACTTATGTTTCCACAATAAAAGACCAACGCAAGCCATTTCTTCTCTCTCTTCCAAATACTACTGATCTTCCTATTTCCATGGTAACCGACTCCTGCTGGCATGATCAAGAAAAAAACTGATTTGGGATTTTAATTAATTGCTTAGAAATGGAAATGTAACAGGGACTGGCAGTTCAACTAAGCACATTTTGCAAAGTGAATAAAAATAGAGTTTCTGAAATACTTGAAATTGTTTCAGTGGCTGTAGCACATCTTTTGCTAGACACCTTAATTTATTCCATTCTCCAAAATAAATCTGCCAAATGTACTAAGCCATTTTGTCAACACAAATCATTTTGGCAAATACTTTAATCCCTCTTCTAAACAAAATGCATTGTAATTAAAAAAAATCTAACCCATCAGTGTAAACCCACTGGGTCCCATCTAAAAATACTCCTGAGATATTAGTAGATCATGTTTAAAGGAGCTGTCATCTCTCATTTGTAAAGGACAGCACCTGTTCTTGTTGCCTGCTTAGGAATAAATTCCTTGAACCTCACCATAGCAGCAGCCCCTACTTTTTGGAGAAACAAAAACTTTAAGGTTACATTTTTGCATAAAGATTAAGAGTATGGACTCTGGAGCTAGACTCAATAGGGTCAAGTCTTACTGCCTTGATTTACTAATTGTATTACTTGAAGTAAGTTTCCTAATGAATCAGAGCTCAAGTTCCTCATATGTAAGATGGGTAACCATTTATAAGGTTTTAGCAAGGATTATATATGTTAATAAATGGAAAATCCTGCAACAATGTCTAGAGCTAGTAATAGATTTAATAAATATATTATTAGTAATATTTGCATCTTTTAGTCTATCTATATGCAAACTCTATTTTTGTTTTTCTTATATTATTTGGTTTTAAGTGTTCCCTTTAAAACTATAATACACCAAGAATTGCTTTAAAATTGTTTCTCACTGTAAGGGATGATCTGTCTTTTCCTTATAGAAATATTAATTGCTGCTATAAGGCACATAAAACAATGCCATCTTGGGCCAAATAAATGATTATTAAAAATTTTAATGTAAAATTTTCTGCAGTAAAAAGAAGAGGAGTAATGCAATTCCAAGGTATATCTGGAATAAAGACCACCCTTGCTTGATTTACATGGTTTAATTATACAGACAATAAATCTTCATAGGCATAAAGAAGACAATAATAGGAATTGAATATTATTTATTGCTGTCACTTGATAGAATAAACAGATCAGATGTTCTTGTGCATATATGTATGTGCCACAGCTCATACATATATTAACATGTTTTAGACATCTATACAAAAAGTTTTATATCAAAGATAATATGTTCAAAATTACTTAGAATGGCCAGGTGTGGTGGCTCACGCTTGTAATCCTAGCACTTTGGGAGGCCGAGGTGGGCGGATTGCTCAAGGTCAGGAGTTCGAAACCAGCCTGAGCAAGACCCCGTCTCTACCAAAAATAGAAATAAATTAATTGACCAACTAAAAATATATATACAAAAAATTAGCCGGGCATGGTGGCGCATGCCTGTAGTCCCAGCTACTCGGGAGGCTGAGGCAGTAGGATCGCTGAGCCCCGGAGATTGAGGTTGCTGTGAGCCAGGCTGACGCCACGGCACTCACTCTAGCCTGGACAACAGAGTGAGACTCTGTCTCAAAAAAAAAAAAAAAGAATTACTTAGAAAAATAATTCTCATTGAGTACAGCCTTCCCCACTTATTAACTGAGAACCTTGATCAAGACATTTGAGTACCAGTTATTCCATCTTTACTGTCATCATCATTACTAAACAATAAGAAGAAAGAATTTATATGGAGCCAGGTGTCATAGGGACAAAACACCAGGTGAATTTATGCTGTGCTCACCATGGAAAGGAACCTGGATCCTTTGACTATAGAAGGAATGTACACGAATATTACAGACAACTGAACCAAGGGGAACGAGATTGGTAAGGACTGCATGATTGGCTTCAGCCTTAAAGCCATCTCTCAGAGTAAGTTCCATTCATCAGCAAGCATTTCCCTGACCTCAAAGATCAGGGAAATACCCTTGCTGTACATTCCCACAGCATCCTGCACTTACAACTGTGGAACATTCATCATATTTGTAATTGCTTGTCCAATGTGGCTCTTTCCTACTAAATTATCTCCATGCAGCTAGAGACATTGTCTAGTTCAATTTTTGCATCCTGAACATAGAGTCTGGAAGAGAATAAAGGTTGAATAAATGTTTATGTAAAGTTGAAATTGAATGATTAACCAGTCTCCACAGTCTATTAGAACATAATCATGACTACCAATCATGCAATATCTTAGTAGAAGATAAGTTCTATGTAGACCAGCTTCTAGAACAGGGCCTGGTACATAATAGGCACTTATAATATTTGGTGAATGAATGAATAAATGTATGAGCATGAGACATATAAAAATATCATCAATGTTAGAAAACTTAATCCTGGGCTACGAAGTAAGAAATAATGCATTGTAGCTTAGATAAAAAGTAAATTTCTTATTTTCTTCCATCCTGTCAATAGTGCACTTACTTCCTTACTTCCTTTTTTTAATAAATATGTGGGTTAAGACCATAGTCCAGGGCATTCGTGGTAACTTGGAAGCCATATCGTTCTTATGACTGTCGCCTAAGAAATGCCTCTTCCTTTGCACAAGATAACAATAAGGGTTGAGCAATTACATTACTGACTTGTACTGCAACTCTTGTCTTACACTATCCCAACCAAATCTGGGTTCTCCCTTTCATTATTCATTTATTTTTCTATAACTACACATTGTTTTAGATATGACTGCCAACTACTTCAGTCATAGTGTCTGTGTTTTGTGTTCTTCTTTCATTATTTCTATGTCCAAGTCTGGGACTACAGCAAGCATGACATGTCACGGGAATAAAGAATTTTTGCCCCAAATTCAATTATTCTAGGTTCACCCTTTGTGACTTCAGCTGAATCATTTTGTCATTACCATTGCTTTCTCTCTGTCCCGATTGACAGCTCCTAGTTTTCCAAAGGTCAAACATAAAACTCACTGTACTCATTAATATGGCATGAATATATAGAATTAAAACTCCATGCTTGTAGAGAATAGGTACATCTACCCTCTTTAAATATGGTGTTGATCTTTATCATACTAGTAATAATAATAGCTAGTGTTTATTCAATGTAATTATGCATTCCCTCATTTAATCCCTAAGACCCTACTCATTTTATTCTTCTTTTATGGATGAAGTAAGTAAAGCTTAATGAAGTAATGTGATTCTCCCAAGGTCCCATAGCTAACAAACTACAGAGCTCGAAATCAAACACAAAGAGACTAGCTTCGATGTCCACTCATAACCACTAGACTATATTGCCAGATACAAATGTTAGCTTCCTGTACCTTTCTGCATTTACTTTGATGTTTTTTAAGCCAATAATTATGCTACATAATAATGGTAATATGTAGTAATATGCTACATATAGTGTGTAATTTGCAATATATATTTTATAGAATATATAAAAATACAGCTGATATTTCCTGAGATCCCCATCCTGGCTGGTTCTAAGTTCTTCCTAACTAGGTAAAATCATTAAATTATGGGCTTTCATACAATTCTGAAGCTCTCCTGAATAACTTTTGTTACAAGTATAATTGTACATTCATTTGGGTAATGGATAATATCTTTATCCCTTCTCCACATGTAAGTTCCATGAGGATGGCATCTGTTTCCATTACATTTCTACCCTGACTGAGAACATGATATTTGGTCCATGGTTAGCAACCAATAAATACTTATTGAATGCATGAGTGAACAAATGAATGGTTGAGCCTATGAGAGGGAAAAAGAAGTAAAACCTTGGTTCTTATCCTTTTTTTCCTTGATAAGAGTGTTTATCAGAATTTGAGTTCATTTGCCCTTCCTGCACCTTTTGCAGTGATGGAATTGGAATGGGAAATATCCAGGCAATTTTGTCACTAAGGAAGGCATACACTCTCCCAGAGGATGGTAATAATGGGCCTTCCAATCTCAGTTTTCCAAACTCACTTACTTATTGATAAAAGAATGTCAGTGGTATATATTCTTTCTGTGTACCTTTTAAAAATAGATTTATTAAAGTATAATTGACATACAATGAGCTGGCCATGTTTAAAACATGCAATTTGATGTTTTGACGTATGTATAATTCATCAACCATCACTGAAAGTACTTATTGAATGTCTCCATCACCCAAAAAGTCACCTCTTGCCCTTTTGTAATCTCTCCTCCCTCTGCTTTCTACCCCGATTTCCAGGTAACCACTGCTCTGCTTCTGTCATTACAAATTAGCATTTTTTTCCACTCAGTATAATTATTTTGAGATTCTTCAATGTTGTGTATAACAATATTCTTTTTTATCACTCAGTAGTATTCAAACACATGGTTTTACCACAATTTGTGTATACATTCATCAGTTGATGGACACTTAGGTTGTGTTCAGTTTGCGCTATTACAAGTAAAGTTTCTATGAATATTTATGCACAAGTTTATTTGTGTAATATTTACTTTCATTTCTTTTAGATAAATACCTAGGCTTTAAAGGGCTTGGATATATTATATGTAAGTCTGCTAAAATGTTTTTCAAGGTAGTTATATCATTTTAAAAATCTTAACATTTTAAAATCTCATAATAGTTCACTTTAAAATGTGTTTTTCAAAAGTTTACTTTGTCCAACTTCTAATGTCAAATATCAAAAAAAAGATAAAATTGCTTTCCATTTAACCCTATAATTAAGTTTTTTGTGAATGGGGCACATTCAAATTATTGGGGAATAAGTATTTTAGTAACTTTGAACTGTCCAATCACCATAATAATTCACTTCATTATGCATGTGTAGGCACCCTCCAATATTAAATAACACAGAAGCACTCTGTGCATGAATTTTGGCAGCAGTCAAACAAACATAACACATCATGGTTGAATTATCTAATTTGATAAACTAATAATGCATAAGGATAATCAGATGAATTTAACTGCAGTACATCGAAGTAAATTGAGTAAGAGTTTTAAAGAGCCAAAATTATTGGATATATTTAATGTTTTGTAATTTAAGTGTTTCTCCTCTATGGTCAGGAAGTAGAGAAAGAATTTTAAAGCAAACTCTTACAACACAGTGATGATAGATGATACACACGTCTACCGAAATTCAGAAAGATTCAAATCAAAGCTCATCATGGACTCCACCTTCTAGCAACTAATTAAACAAATATAAAATTAAGAAACTCTAAGGTGAATGGGCACACAATACTTGTGGTGATGACTCATCTTACTTGCAAAATCCGTTTGTTGACTTGGCAGGAGTCCAGTTCAAGTTGTTTGTCTTCATCTTTTTTCTTGTTTTTTTTTTGGGGGGGGGGGGATCACCACCAGAAATGGAGCAATGATGGTAATAATAACTGGTGTCCAAAGATCTTGCATCTTCAAAGCAAAGAAGCTACTGTTCAGAGAATAATTTCCCAACAAAGTCAAGAAAAACTCCAGAAGATACAAGATTTTTGTATGTGTTTTTATTCCCTATGAAAGAAGCTATTGAGAACAAAACAGAGTGAAACAGAACCTTTGACTCTTGAGGCGAAAGGAGACAGTTCCTGGAAAGAATAGTCAGTATGATTCCCAGGTGCACTTCTGTGTTGGCCACTGTTTAGTGAAGAGCACAGAACCCTTCTGACTACAGAGACCAGACACTAAACTGTGCTCACCTTCGGTTTTGTTGCTCCCTTTGGCAAGAGCAAATAAATGCATATAATGAAATTACTGAATAATGCAATTAAACAAGAAACCCATGGTGAAAAAATGCCCAACAATTGGACAAGGTGAATGAGACTCATCCATGTGTAAATGATTCTGGAAGACAAAATCAGTAGCTTCTGTATTTTAATAGTCATCATTTTAGTATTTTCAAAATGTCATATGGTTAATAAATCCATTTCGTAAGCATACCCATAATTTTGAAAAGCAAACTACTATGCATTGGCTTAATTGAAATGTTCATAAAATTAATCCTTTGAATAACAACACTCATAGTTAGTAAGTGGCAAAAATTAAGGAAACAGAAGTTAAGCAATAAGGCGACAGTTACCAAAAAATGAAAAGAGGTAAGTGACATCTAGAAATGACAGCAAAAGCCTTTGATGATTTAAAGTCTTTTTTAACACTTAATCATGGTTAAGAACTCTATACATGAAAGCTCATGCAAGATTAAATATATGTAACAGTATGCTTGTTTATATGTGCATATACATGCATTTATCTATCCATACTACATATATGTACTTCCTACCTCAGTTTTATCACACTGTTTGCCCTCATCCATGACAAGCAGTGGACTATAAAATAAAGTTCTAATCATTAGGATTAACAGTATGTTTTTACCCTGTACTTACTCCCCCTTAATATCCTGACATAGCTTTTGGGTTCACTCTGCTCTTGGACCATTGAGCTTCTCAACTTCATTTTACCTTTTTTGTTTGTTTGTTTTCCTGGAGGAGTTTCAACCTACTAGAGGTCATTTTCTTTTACAGGAAGTGTGTGTGTGTGTGCCTTTGTGAGTGGGAGAAGGGGACAGGCACCGTGTCAGAAGAGCAGAAAGGAGTCAAGGGAACTAATAATTCTGGATGCTGCCTGCATGCCACGCCATGTGACAGACTAGGCATAATTACTTCAATATCTGCCTATAAAATTCTACTTAACATGCTTTAAAACATACACGTTTTCTTTTTCTAGAGTTGCCATTTGACCTGAACTTTCCATGATCCTGCCTGGTAAAATAGAGAGAGCCTACATGAAGCTTTAGAACTCAAATAGTAAAGATATTCTTCTGTAATGTGTATTACTGCTCCTAAAAAACACATATTTTCTATCCAAAGAAGCCTATTGTTGGGAATGAAGAAATTGTCTCTGCTATGATTTTTCTTTTGTTTATTCCACTTTTTTCTCCATCTAACAAATACTTTGATGGTGAAAGGGAGAAAAATTTTGTTTTTGATGACCTTTAACCCACTGTGAGAGAAGGCTTGTCAGTTCCAAGTCAGCGTGGTATCCAGGGTTCAAGTGGCATGAGTTTTGAATTCTCTCAGGCACCAGTTTTCATCCTTGAGCTACCTCATCTATTTCCTTTCTTTGTCTTGACTCACCATAAGACAAATTCTGGACAAAGGTGAGGTCAGTAAAGGTGGCTACTTAGCTGACTGTGTCAGGAGCAATGTCTGATCTCCACCCCACACCATAGTCGATATCTTGCTCTTGTCTTACTGTAGTAAAACTTGCCAACTTATTCAACAGTATCTACTATGCTATGGATTACTGACTCTACAATTTAGCATTCATTTCAAAGTGGAATATTCTATGACACTACTTTCAACATTCAGTATTATTCGATGTTATCTTTTAGTCTTCAAGTTTAAAAAAAAACTTGGCTCTACCTAGAGTTAATAACTAAAAATTCAATATACTCCTACAAGATATAAATGTATTAGTCTCCCTGAGAAAGATCAAACTAATTTAAGAACTTCCCACATATTGAGAACGGTTCGCAGAAATTCACAGCTGCTTTTTAAACTGTAAGATAGGATCTCCTGCCTCAGTGCGTGTGCTGAATGCCAGTTGTAATGTTACATACCTTGAAGACATTAATATGGAGCAAAAGAAAGTGACTGATGGGAAGGTCAAAATAGACTTAGCAAAAGAAAAGCCGTGTCCAATAAAGAATAACCTGCATTATCTACTACAACTACTCACCAACTTCTTAAAATTATTATATAAATGTGGATAATGATAACTGGGCTGTTTTCAAACTCTTTCAATTTTCTAGATAGTTAATTCCAGATACGAGCAAACTTTCTTGGGAAACAAACTATATTCACTATTCATACTGGGACGATGACTCCAGGAATCTTGATTCCAGAAGGAAACCGGACTCCAAGCCTGTCAGCATGGCAAGGGTGGAGGGGTGAAGTGTGCTATTACTAACTGAAGTAGGGTGAGTTCAGAACCTAGTTAGGAGTTTTCAATAGCCATGGAATACACTGGAGTTCTTGAAACAAAGTAAACACGTCTACATTTAAATAATTGCAGTCTTAAATGATAATTTTTGACTTAAATAATAAGTCAAAGATTGCAGTCTTAAATAATAATAATTGCAGACTGAAATAATAATTTCAGTCTTCTTTGAAATAATTGCAAATTTGTAGGATTCATGATATTTGTATTTATTTTTTATAAGGATCTCCCCATCAGCACGTGAACCTTTGGAAAATACCACATATACTTAAGCCATCAAGTCTTTGTTAATACAGCTGAGTGCAGTGGGTGGGCCAGTTTTTTTTTCCAGGTGAGAAAAAGCAGGCTGAGAAGTGAACACCCCAGATTGCTTCTGTTTGTGTGAGGCTCCTATCCCCAGGGCTGTGTTCTTTTGGCTGGGCATACCTGTTGATCACACTGCTTAACTGTAATTATTCCAGACAGCTTTTTGGCTCACAGTGTTGTTTCATAGGCTTCATAAATCATACAAATTATCACGGCAATAGAAAACTGTAATTACCCACAAACCCTGACATGCCAAAATGTGTATTAATTAGATAAGGTAATAAATACTTCTCTGCACATAGCTATAATCATTACTTCACAAGTGACACACACACAAACATATATATATATATATATATATATACCATCTTGATATTCTGCAGCAAATGATTAAATATGATGTTCCATTCCTAACAGAATTGTTATCTAATTTGATTAATTAGTTAATGCTTTTCCAAGGTGTTTGAAGTATGATACATGATGTAGAATTGTTAAGTTTCAAACTTAATGTTATGATCAAATGAGATCCAAACTCTAATTTGCAGAGGGATTTCCTATGGGAATAATTTATAAAAGTCTATATTTCTTAGTTCTAAATTTGGGTTAACATAGGAAGTCTTAAGAATAATGATGGCATCTAAAATTTTGCACATTCCATTTCTATAATGATTTAAAATAATTTATTCATTATTTCAAAAATGAGGAAACTTTCTATTTGGTAGAAATAAGTATACTGTCCCTAGATATATACTGTCTATGCACTAATCAAGCCTGAAATTTCAATGCAGAAAGAAATGCCAAGAGAAGATTTGAAAGAACATACTAGATTTGTGTACTCTCATATAAATACTCAGTATTTGGCGCATTGTTCTTACATTTTTAGAAACATGTATAACTTCAGAACTATAAGATAATATGAGGTTGAGGACTGCAACTACATTAAAGTCACTACTATATTCCAATTTATCCAACCAAAGCTAATAATTTTCAACTCAGTCTTTTAATACATGGAGAAAAAATAGATCTTGTTTTGGATGCTATAAATATTATACATAGCAATATCTCTATTTGTGCCTCAACTGATACAACTGACACATTACATTCAAATACGTATTTTCAGCCTAAATAAACAAGAAAAACATTACATTTTTATGGGGGTGAGCGACAGTCAGCTCAACTATTGCTTAATTAAATATGTTCGGGAAAAAACACATTAACGCTGGTGTCTTCTATTTAAGTGGAGGTATTCTTAAGGGACCTTTAATATGAAGAAGTAAAATATAAGCTATCTATATTTTCCTGCTTAGATAATTATCTCCATGAATCATTTAAAAATGAATACAAAGACAATTGACTCACCTGTCCTCATTTTACCAATATTGGGAAATTATTAGGGAGTGTCATATAAAAAGAAATCACATTGAAGATAACACATCAGCTATTTCATTTACAGTCTTCTCAAAAACAATAAACAAGACACTCTTTCATAGAGACAGTTGAACTAGTATAGCTGTGCAACAATTTTTCTGTATCTAGTCTACTTCTCAATGTCTAGCATTATGCCTAACATGCATTGGGCATCCAATAGATATGAGTTAAATAAATGAGTGTGATCGAGTGAAATTTATCTTAGAGGTGAGGGGTTAATTAAATGACATTGTACTTTATCTAGTAATAGTACCATTATAAATGGGTGACATTGGGGAAGTGCAAATAATTCAGAGATGCTGCTAATTCAGAAGTGGAAATGGTACCATAAAGTATTGTGGAAAGAATGAGGAAGGAACCATTTAGCCAACATTTTGCACTCAAAATCTAGCTGATGTCATGGGTGTTAATTTGTTAAAAACTCTTTAGTGCATCACAGAAAAGGTAGGATACTGGTAACAAAAGAATCAAAACTTTGTCTATATTATCACAGAATGCCTTGGCATACTCCATGTGTGTGATTATCTATGAATATCTATGAGGAAAAATAGCAAATTTATAGTCTATCATGCATTTTGCAAAAGATGAGGATACAAGAATTTTAGGACGTGAGCCAATCCTAAGGTAGAATTTCTCTACTTAGAGTACCCTGTGGTAATTATCATGCTGGTTGTACCAAGAAGCCGCAATCCAGAAGAAATCCATTAAGAAAAAAACCCTTGATGATTCTAGGTTCTGTTGCTGTAAATAAGTCAGGTTAGCTTATTTACAACAGTCCTCCTACTGAAAACAAAAAGGATGCTGGATGCATTTTTTTCAAAATTCTCTTTAGAAGCACGAGAAAGCCGTCCTATTAGTTAAGAAATGACCCACCAGAATCTTACAGCAGTAACCCAGAGGAGTCAGTGGCATTCTGAGAGCATGTGTTAATTCAGGAAAACTTGAACTTCAAGGCAAAAGGGACAGAAATAAAATCTCTGCACCTATCCACTATTTAGAGTCCAATAGGAGGCCTCGTCCTTCCTACCTTCTGCTGTCCATCCTTCCTTCCTTCTCTTCTCTGAAAGAGCTACATCTTTAGGGGAACACAAAAGGTGCAGCAGAAGTAAGCCAGCCCCTCATGCCTAGAGAACTACAGGTTTTCGTGCAGCTCAGGAGAACAGGAGAAAAGGGAGGAATTATGGTATATCAATTGTAAATAAAATAGACTACCCTTCAGTATGACACATGCTAACATTGGGCATTGTGAATCATGTCTGTAAATCTCAAGGTAGCAACTGATTTCACACTTATCAGTAGGAGAGCCTCTACGTGGCTTTTCGTGGTGGTCTCTCTTTCTTAAGCATTTAAGCCCTATGTTCCAGGGCATGTCAAGACTTCAAATAACTTACAAATTGAGAAAATTTTCCTAGTTTAATAGGATCAATCTTATTTAATGTTAGGAATCACCTAGGCTTTTGGTCCCAGCTTCACAACTGCCTTAGTTTCTGCTCATTAGGTTAGACATTTATAGGGATTGATGGGGAATCGGATATAATAGTAAAATCCATAAAACTCCACTGATCCAAGAAATGGCGAACCTCCCAAACACATTTAATATCAGGAACTAGTTTTTGTACTGGCCAGAATTTAGGCTTATAATTAAACAAGACTTCTGTTATAAGCTTAATGTAAGAGTCAAGAAATTGTAATAAGTGGAATTTAGAAATCTAAAATATCAAATATTTTATCTTAATATCAACAGAGATTTCATCATTAAATGTGTGTTTGTTGAGCATCTAATCTGTGTCAGATACAATGCTATACAAACCAGTAATTAACATGGAAGACAATGAAAAGTATCTCCCCAAATATAATTGCCTATCCAAAATTGATTTAAGAAATAGATGTTTGGGTCGTTCTACCTCATAGTTAATTACTGAGACAATTTTATGCTTAAATTATACAATTATTCATTATGCATCTATTTATCATCCACACCTATAATTATATTTGGTGCATAGAAGATAATATTTGGTGAATAAGTGAATGGATTAAAGAATGAATGAATAAAAGGAGAGCCGCCTTCAGACAATGGCAGGCAACTACCTATCAATCTTTAGAAACTCTAATATTCTACTGAAGGACTTATGGAAAAGAGCACTGTAATTACTTAATCTCCATCTGATGATGGCTGATATTATAGTTCCTTATTGTTTTATGAAGTTAACTCTAAATGATTATCTGTTTCATAATGTAATAACTGGCAATTGCTGAAATGATTTCTGATTAAGTTTGTTATTTGGGGGAGGTAAAAGGAAAACAGCACGAGATGATGAAAATGAAAAAGAAGAGAGACATAGGTTGTCATTCAGTTTTATGTGAACTGAAAGGTTTATAGTGAGAAACTGTTGGATGCAATTTCAGTAAGCAAGGATTTTGTGGAGAGATTAGATCAGTTACAAATTGCTAAATCTGATGGCTTAGATAAAAATTTTACCAGAGGCTTTAAAAGAAGTAGAACATGTTTTGGGGAGAAGCAATTGCCTTCTGGAGAATGCACATAGTATATATTTTTCAAACAAATTAAATGTGGAGAGATTGTGTAACTAGATTTCAAATTAGAATAAAACGATTGCATATTCAGCTAGAACAGGTAAATCACTTTTATATGTGTGTATGCATAGATACATAAGAAGATATAAATAAATATACTAAGCTTTCCTCTTTTTTAAGTATAATATCTACCTGCCATGCTAAATCACTAATATGTAAAAGATTTGAGTCTCCATTGCCATTGTCATTCCACGCTCTACATCCATGTATGCACATTATTTAGCTTTCACTTATAAGTGAAAACATGCAATATTTGTCTTTCTGTGTCTGGGTTTTTTCCCCTAAGATAATGGCCTCCAGTTCCATCCGTGTTGCTGAAGAAGACATTGTCCTTGGCTTGAAAATAATCTTTAGGTGATCTTCCACCTCACTCATTAAACTGTGTTGAAATCACAGGTTAAACTTCTTTACATCTCTCTGAACACTTCAAGCATCCATTCAACTGCATTGAGTCTGGTTTAGAAATTTTGCAAAATGTTAAAAATGGTCATGTTTTGGAAAGACAACCTCTCTTTGAATTCTTATTGATGTGTATGTGTGTTGTCTCATGATCGGGGAAGTAGGAATAAGACCACGGTAAAAGTCCAAAATCCATTTCTTCCTGAAGAATGGCCAATGTTGCATGACCATTTAAAGTTCAAACACTGTTCAAATTGGACAATTTATCGTCACCTCATAAGAATACCTGAATCTTCCTAAAATTGTGCATAACTTTATATCACACTCTTGAGCTTCAGCTTTGACAGTTAAAATGTATTTACTATCATGAAAAATGCCATGAACCTTTACTTGTAGGAAGATTTTTAAAAACTTCATTGGTTATGAGGAATGCTTTGAAACTTTCCATCTAGTGAACAAAAATGATCAAATGGGCCTTCTTATAATTAAAGACAAATAATTGAGAATATCAAAGAATTTCAACAGTGATTAAAATTCAAGAAAATATGTTAAATATACAGTGTGAAATGTCCTAAAAAGGGACCTGGTGTCATTCTATGGCTGAAGCCCATTCTCTACCTAAAGCTCTATTTTGCCACTTTAGGTTTTATAATACATACATAGACAAGCATGTAGCTTACATGCACTCACCACATACCATCTCTATGCATGAGGTCAAATTCAAGATACTACTAAGACATCTAAGTATTTCTAAATAAAAACAATGTGAATTTCATCTTTAGAAAAACACAAAAGGCATTTTGTTGCATCTTCTGACACTTTGGAGTTTAGAGGGAAAAAAGTTAAGTGATACATTCACCCACACGCTCAGTGCAATAGTAGGAGTTATTGCGGTGGCAATACTGATAGTAACAATATTAAAACAAACTATACTTCTTTTCCATGGACTTTTTTTCCTTCTTATTCTTTAGTTCTTAAAGTCATTAAGAGCTAAAACTAGAAGGAAAAAACCCAAAACTTTAATTCCAGATGGTTTCTTTCATTTTTGATTGAATTATTCAATACTTACGCATGATTTTTTCAATGCGAAAATCTCTTCTTAGGCTAAGTAAGACATGATATCACTGTATTCTGTTTTCCACAGAATTTAATTAGAAACTGAAGGTACTTGCTTATTTAAGTCATCAGCTTTCTTCTTGCTTTGTTGTCAGGGCTAGAGTGCAGTAGCATCATTGTAGCATCATAGCTCACTGCAACTTCAAACTCTTGGGCTCAAGCGATCCTCCTGCCTCAACCTCCCAAATAGCTGCGACTACAGGCTTGCATCACCATGCCCAGCTAATTTCTTTTCTATTTTAAGTAGAGATGGGATCTTGTTCTTGCTCAAGGCTGGTCTCAAATTCCCAACCTCAAGTAATCCTCCTGCCTCAGCTTCCCAGAGTGCTAGGATTACAGATGTGAGCCACCATGCCCAGCATCATCAGCTCTTTCTATAGACCATGAGTATTGGCTATGTCAAAATATGTAGAATTGGTTCATTATGCATTTAGTACTGATAAAATGCCCTACATAAGAATCACAGATTTACAACATGCCTATTTTTGCATGAGTGGCTGAATATACCAAAAGTGTCCTAAGAACTCTTTGGTGGAAAGAACGATGGCTGTCACCCAAGTAGGGATTGGAATGTTTTTTAATGCTTCCATTTCCAGTTGCTTTCAATATATAGAGCTTTCCTACATCAGTTCCACTGGAACTCCTCACCACCAGAAATAAACAAGAGAAGCCAGAGCTCAGATTGTCAAGGGAAAGTTGAAACAGATGAAGCTCATGAATATCAAATGCGTCTATAGTTACGGCAGAACCAATTAAGTCTAGACTTGGGAGAGTATCAGGGACCCCAGGTAAATACAAGCAAACAGGAATCATACGAGGCCATTCAGTTACATCATACAAATGAGCTGCGACAGCATATAAGACAATTTCTGGCTTAGCCACGAAGCTCCTTCCATGCTTCCTGCTGAGTCAAGAACCAACTGCAAGAATTATCCTGCAATTGGGTGCAGGCAATCTTTGATTCAGAGGTGTTAAAAGGATTAATCAAGCTTGAGTAAGGCATGTGGGTTTATATCTAGGTGAGAGAATGACAGTATGTCACTCCTCTTGCATGTTTTAAAAAGGATGAGCAAAAACAAGTTGATAATCACAAGTTAAATCTGTGGGGCTAAAGAACTGTTCTCAAGGCACTTTGCAGGTTGGCTACATTCCCCCATTAAATTCAAAGAGTTATTCCAGAACCCCACCACACTATTCTGTACCTGTGCTGTCTGTATCTTCTCTGGAGAAAAATCATCTAAGAAAATCCTCATGTGCAGACCACATTTCTGCTGCCTGAGTTTGTGGCCAGCCTTCTTCTTTAGATAGTACTTAAAGGCTGAGCTGAGTTAGTCCCAGTGGGGAGTCACTTTGCCAGTTACACCGTCTCAGTCTCAGCACACTTTCCAATCTAGTTAGTTGCAAATAGGAAAAGTTGAACTTTTGCAAAATCAGCAGGAGAGAGTCCCACCTAAGGGTGAGGCAAATTGAAATTAAGATTGTGAAATAGATGCCTTGAGCATCAATCAGAAATGTTTTTAAAGAGAAAGTGTGAATAAGAAAGACTTGAGGCTGGAGGGACGCTTCATTTGTGTCAGACTCCTTTGGCAAGAGCTGTTACGTGTTCCAAAAATCAGGTCATGGGAGTTGGCACTGGTGTCTAATATAGAATGAAGCTTGAGAGATATAGTGCCCTCAGAAACAAGAAGAATATTATATACACACTAAGGACTAATATTTGATCTAGGTTTGATAAATTACCTTTCATCAAAGAACTTAAATATCTATCATAATAATCTCTCTCTCTCTTTACTCACAACCTTTTTGTTGAAGTAAAAGAAGGCCCAATTGTATCATACTAATTTTAAAGAAAGAAATCAAGGCCAGAGTGAATTAGGAATTTATGCACACTTACACAATCAATCCAGGGATAACCATACCCTGCTGGTTCAAAGTTTAGTGCTGTAGCTACGGAGGAAGGATCTCAATTATGAAGGGGGAAAAAAAAACGCCCCCAGAGATTAAAAAACGACAGTTTCATTGTGGCTGTAATCTATGCATCTTCTTATCTTTAATACAGCTGCTCTTTTCATTACACATAGCTTTACCTCCCATTAGAAAATATCTCTTTAAAATTCTTCTTATAATCAACCTATAATTTAGGGAAAAGTGATGGACTTAGAAAATCATCAATGGGTACTATCGTGTTTCCCAAAAAATAAGACAGGGTCTTATATTTATTTTTCCTCAAGAATACACCCTAGGGCTTATTTTCAGGGGATGTGTTATTTTCCCCTCAAAGCCTCAGCTTGCAGCACGCACAGGATGGCTAGGACCTGACAGGGGGAGCCGACCTTGTTAGTGGGGCTGCTCGCACCTTTCCAATCACCTCTGGGATAGCAGCTGTCAGGATAGGGCAGATGAGAAGGGCTGCTCGTCTTCTTTCCCTCTCCTGGATGAAATGCATGGGTTGTGCAGATGTGCTGCATAGTCACACCCATTACTAGGGCTTATTTTGGGGGTAGGGCTTCTATTGTGCAAATGCTTAGAAATCCTGCTAGGGCTTATTTTATGGGTAGGTCTTATCTTCAGGGAAACATGGTAAAACCAACAACTCAGAGTGTGGTAAGAAAGAGGATATTTACAGAGTCTCAGAGAAGCTCCTCACAAATTACAAATTAACTACAAAGGGGAAAATAGTGACTCTGTAATTGAGAAACCTGATGGATACCACATTAATTAGGTAACTGAAATTAAACTCATCAGTAACAAAGCAAACCAGTACCAAGTGCCTCCTGATATAATGCACTGAGAAGAACACCATATCATATGGACTCCACCAAAAATGTATAACTTGAATCTTATCATAAGGAAACATCAGATAAGCTGAAATCCAGGAGTATTATCCAAAAAATAATTGACCACTCTTAAAAAAAAATGTCAAGGTTAAGAAAGACAAAAATTGAGAAACTGTTCCAAAATTAAATGAGACCAAAGTCTCATGAAATTAAAAGCAATGTGTGATTCTGGACTGGATCCTATAAAGAATATTACTAGGACAGTTAAAGAATTTGAATGTGGACTAGGAATTAGATAATGTATTGTATTAATGTTAAATTTTTATTTTAAAAAATCACATATGGTTATATTAGAGAGTGTTTTTATTTTTAATAATACACACTGAAGTATTTAGGGGTAAAAGGTCATGAGGACACCTTCATCTTAACTCTTAAAAGGTTCCTATAAATAAAAAAGATAAATACAGAAAGAATACTAAGGCAAATGGGGCAAAGTATAAATAATTGCTCAGTCTATTTATTTATTTGTTGAATATTTCAAGTCTAGGAAATCTTCATGAGAAAGACTTGAGACATTCAGCAAATTATTACCAAGCCCCTATTATGTATCAGAAACTATTGTAGGACTAGAAATATAGCAGCAAAAAAAAAAACAACAAAAAAACATATAGAACTGCTCTTGGGGGGTTGAACATGTTGGCCTACTTCCCAAAGGATTTCCTTAATAAGAAGTTCTCCATTTAAACTTAAATATAATGTGAAACAGAGACCAGAGCCCTTTTTCTTGAGCCTAATACCCTTATTTCTCAAATTCCAAAAGTAAGACCAAGTTAACCGGATCAATAGAACACACAGACGTCTTTACTTTGTGGCCTGTTCATCTCCCGGTCCAGGCTTTCTCTGTCAAGTAGCAGTTCGTGTTTTATATTTTCCCCCTCACTAAGAAGGATTAGTTTGATTGTTAAAGTTTGTAAGTGCTATTTGGCCGTGGTTCCTATCATGTTCTCGATCTTGAAGATATGCTGTACTCAAGTGGAGGAAAGAACCCTATAAATTTATATGCCTCCTCCTCTACCGGCTCAACTCTCTGTATATCATCAGAAGTAATTTAGAGCAGTGTTGATTCAAGGACAATTCAAAACATTTTTTTTAAAAAAACCGTTTATTACCAAAAATAAAACACATAGACATAATTCTCTCTAAAGTTCACACTCTGGACTGGTCATAAGTGGCCTTCATTCAAATCTCCAATTTGAAACTGTTTCATGGGATCACTGATCATATTTTGTAAGATGACAAGATAAAAAATTTTAATTAATTAGTAACAAGTTAATCATGAACTTGATATTATCATTTTAAAATTATCTATTCATTGTTTGGTAACCATTTAAACTAATCTCTGGTTAGTTCAGGTGTAAATGTGTATGTGTCAGAATACAATGTTACCCAATGTTAATGAGGTAGACAAGTGCATTCAGTGTAATGAGAAGTCATATGATTTTTTTAACTTTATCATAGAAAACACACAAAAACAATGCTTGTAAATGTAGGTAATTTAGTCAGAGCATCATTCTAGCCACATATGAAACATTTATGCATGACTCTGTCAAAAGATTTATAATAATTAGTGTCAAAAATGAGATGCATAATAATTATTATTATCATGCAACAAATATTTATTGAGTGTCTTATAAGTGCCATGAACTTTCCTAAATGCAGGGAATATAACAAAACATATATGGTATACCACTCTCATAGGAGTTAGAATTCAGTGAAATAATAGCTATCTTATTTTATTATTCAACAAATATTTTAAAGTGATTAATATGAGCGAATTACTATTCTAAATTCTTATCAAGTTTAAAGTTTTCATCTTCATAAAAATTCTAGGAGGTATATGGTATAACTATTTTTATTGTATAGGTGAAAATATATTATATACATGAGGTACAGAGATAGTAATTAACTTCCTCATGCTCATATAGCTAGAAAGTAGAAGAATCAGAAAGTGGAACTGCTTGCTTTAAACCAAGCAGTTCAGGTCCAAGTTTCATTCTCTAATCACCATACAGTTCTGGCTCTTATGATTAACATCCTCATCATCTTTTTCATTATCATAATCATTACTAGTAACTATTCAAAGCCCAGTTTCAAACATTGTGCTCAGCACTTTATATACCTAATCTCATTAATACTCACAAGAAAGTTATGAGGCAAGTTTACCAATGTGGAAACTACATCACAGAAAGGTTAAGCAACGGATGCTGGAACACACAATTTATAATGGTCAGGCTGCGATTGGAATCTTGGTTAGTTTTATCCATGGTCTTAAGCAAAACACTATAGACAATGGTGAAATAGAACACCTATGACATGAGTAAAGCATGTGACACCATGCCTTGCATGTAGTAGATACTCAATAAACAGTTGTTCAGTGAATTCAAGTGTCTTGTTTTTGATGATGTTGACTCACACATCAACCTCCCCTGTCTTTTATTGACCAAGTCATTTCACTATATATACCATGTAACATAACATCCTTTATCATAGGTCCTCATTTTTTCATTGTTATTAGATGAGTATGCTTTCAAGTTACTTGAGAATAGTGGTTGTCTTGCATATATTTTTATCTCTCAAATGCTTATCATGGGACTGGAATTAATGCAGAATTTAGTCTACATTAAACAAATATTTGTGAACTGATAGAACCCTTGATTCCAAATCACAATAGATTTTTCATTTTTGAATTCTGGAATCCTTCCTAGAAAGTGTTAGCAGAGCAGTCATCCGGCTAACCTGAAAGAGTTAACCATCCTCTGGGAAGAAACACTGAGCTACCAGTAGAATTTTACTCATCTTGACTCTCCACTGGGCCAGGTAATCAATCTTACTTGATACCTGTTTCAGATTCTCATCACAGATAGCTAGCGTGTGCTCTCTCTCTCCCTCTCTCTCTCTCTCTCTCTGCCTCTCTCTCCTTTCCTACCTCTCTTCTTCTATTAAACTTTTCTTTTCTTTTTTTCTATTTTTTAATGGACTGGAATAAATCTCCAGTGGTAATAATCACAGGCAGGTTGTTTCAAAGGAACTGCCTTAGTCCTAAATTTCAAAAATTAAAAAAAAAAAAAAGAAAGAAAAGAAAACTTGTTCCAGCTATCAATTCCAAAAAAGGAAAGCAGTGTTCCAAGGGACAGAATTAAAAACAAAAAAAGTGGAGTAAGAGACAAATCCAACAGCATTGCAACAACTCAAAGTTATATTCACCAAATAGTAGAATGAAAGAAGAGAAGGAGAAAAAAAATGTTTTATGAAGGCATCATATTTATCGAGGAAGTAAATAGTCCAGTTACAGAAAGTACACCTCCTTTTCTTGTCTTATCCTCATCTCTCAGGCTCTCGCCTAATCCATGAGATCCATCATTTGGCTTTCTATTTTGAGAACATTTCATGGACATCAAACATGTTAGAATGAGAAAAGAAGTTGAAAAGGCAGGTAGATTTGGACTGCAAAGTTCTGAGTAATCAACCAAGGAACTTTGTCTTTATCTTTTAGGAATTATAGTTATGTAAAAGATTTTTGGGGGGAAGCAATATATTATGAACATATCTTCTCAGAAGATTAAACTGGTAATTGTCATGTAGAACCCATCACAGTAGAGAGGCTCAGAAAGTATAAAGGACAGGTAGGATGTGTCTAGAATTTAACCCAGACATAAGAGTTTTAGCTTGGAGCGCTAACAGTAGTAGCAAATAAACTACAGTCAGTCAAAGAATGTCTATCGAATTAGGTAGACTGATGTGGCTTAAACTCATTTCAGCGATTATATTCATATCAGCTCTTATCAATATGCAGTAGAACCAATTATGGTCACATAATCATGAAGACGGTCCCAGTGATCAGATTAGCAATTGAATCATGCAACCAGTTAAGCTTCTCCTTTCTAGTTAGCTGGTGTGAGTTGTTATTATTGTTGTTGTTGGTTTCTCGTACTTTAGTGTGTCCTAAAAGAACCTTTAGCATTATCAATTAGCTTTGCTACAGGGAGTATGACTCACAGTTACTATCTATATGAGGAACAGGGAAATGACAGATTGAGACTATTATCTGATTTGAAGAATCCACTACCGTAAGTGACAGCCTAAATGAACTGAGTGGTACCTGTAAATCAGCTTGAAGGATCAAGATAATATTCTCCATCCTATACATTGCTCTGTTACAGTCTTTGTAGATTATTCCAGTTATTTTTCCTGTCCCGCCCAAGTTTATGTTTCTCTCTGCCCAACACTGATTCATCCACTTAAGTGTAGATAGAGTAAATAGATAAAAATTAGTCAGCACTGAAATGTCTAAATAACTCCAGTGAAGGGAGATGTAGAAGAGCTTACATGGTAACTTGATTTATATTGTCCAGGACAATTTGAGTCTCTAAAGAGGACAATGGAAAGCGATTTTATTGAAATTAGTGACATATTACAGTCAAAAACATGATGAGATGATGGTAATATTAGCAATTTCTAGAATAACTTTCCATAAAGCTTGGGATGGAGAAGTCCCACCTAGCTCCAGAGGCTCAGGAAAACCCCTCAGGCCACCCAAGTAAATGTCCCATCTGCTTGCTGATGCCTGAAATTAGATAGGAAGAGTTTCATTTCTTAGACCAAAGCATTTGATTCCTGTTAAAATGCAAATCTCTTGGGTATGTCAATACTCTAAGCTGTTGCTGTATCTCAAAAAAGAAGAAAGGCTCTCAGAGAGTTTCTTTGAAGCAGATTTTGACAAAGAAAGAGTATTAGGTCACTGGACCCTGGTGGAAGGGTGTAGAAAAATCAGTCAGAACAACCTTAATGGGTAGAGGCCTGGGAGGGGTGAGAAAGGGAATAAAATGGATAAGAAGAATGCAAAATGCCACAGGGGGAATATGCAAAGCCCTTCCTCTCTTTTCTGGTCTGGAGAGCTGATATTGTTAGCTGAGAGTGTACTTCCCGTACTAATTTTATATCCTCTGGTTAAGGTGTTGCAAAACTCAATGTATGTGTATCTCCACAAATATGCAACTTGGATGGACACAGATACTCTTTGAACCTCATGAGGATGATTCATCATGATATATATTTACAAGTTTGGGCTGTGGTATGTGGAAATTACTCTAACTCAGCCCCTTCTTTTTTGTGATTTACAGTATTTCTCTTTTAAAGAAAGCTCTTACAAGCCTAGTAATTTATTTGGAAAATGTCATAACTTTCTAGGTTGGGCACATATAGAATTTATTATATTAATATTAGTTATAATATTATATTCACCAGGTTTCTCTTCAACACCTTAAGCTGATCGTTAATACCATATTCACTCAACTATTGAAGACTGCTCTTACTTAAATTATCAGACTATTGATGCAAAAAAAGTCATGAACAAATTCTCCAGGGATCTTTGAATTTGTAAAAATTGCTTACTTTTGAAAGAGAATTTATTCTTGCTTAGATTAAAATCAATGATAAAATAGCTACAAGACACCAAATGGGCCTTTGCCTGATTTTTAAAGACAATTAGAATAATTTTTCAGCCATAGTTTTACATTTTGCTGCTTCCCAAAACTATCTTGTAAAACAAGAAAACACTTATTTGTATAACAACTGAATTAAATAAAATGATTTTGTGAGAAAAATTCTTTCCATAATCATTTATCTGTTTACTTTGTATTTTTATAGTTTACATTTGTTTAAATATATTAACATTGATATGCTTCTCTATCTAGATATAATTTGGGAAAATCATGAGAATTAATTGAGAAAACAACAGCAAAAACTTTACTTTTCTTTTTCATGTTCCTGCTATGTTCTCACCTAATTGTTACACATTTTTTAAAAAGAATTTTATGAAAATACACTTTTATCTCTTTTTAAACAAAAACACATGACTGATTCAGGTAGGAGTTGTTATACTGTCATGTCGATTTTAACAACTTAAGTCAATATTGTATCTCAAAACATCTGAGTTCTGAAGATTTGGAGGACCTCCAGTTTCTGCTCTTTATTTAAAAGAGATGAGAATTGAGCCAAAGAGGTTGAATGATGCATCCAAAAATTTCACTAAAGCAAGTCCTTGATACAGTTTCTTTATTCCCTACATAGTTAATATTTTACTATAAAATTATTTCCCATTGAAAGTGATAAATATACTGAAGGTCTTAGGTTTTGGTGAGTTTCAATATTTATATCTATATATTTACATTTTTATAAACCTTGGAGGAAACCTAGTCAAAATTCCTAAGTGGAACAATCTGGAACGAAGAATGGAGTTTCTGATTTTATTAATTGCTTTGGAAATTGAAGTCCAAAGAGGTCAAGCTTTCAAAGTTCAAGCAACAAGTCGATGGTGAAGTTGGAACTAGCACCATAAACTTGTGTTGAATCAGCTCTGCAGTGTGGCCTCTTCAGATGTGAAACATGCAGAGAGAGAGGCGAGGAAGAACTGAGGTTCTGAGGACAGGAAAGCTTGGCTGGAATACATAGGTAAAGAGATCTTGTGAAGAAGTGGCTAGCCATGACCCAAACTGCCCTCTGATATTAGGGAAATTGTGTTCAGATTTTAAATGTTTGAGATGTAAATATAGTGGATGAATGTGAACAAATAGTAAATTCAAGAATAAAAGTGAGGAGGTGGAAAAAAGTGGAAAACATCCAGTATGCTTGGGCATAAAATAAATCAGATTTTCATGTAAATGCCCCACATTTTCAGACTATTAATATGCATGCCTAGGCAGCTCATTCTTTTTTAGTATTTGTAAAATTAAAAAATCAGCACTGCTGTGGCTGTGGTTGTACTATAAGGGCACATTACACTTTCTCCACATTTTCTCCCCCCAAAACAAAGACTCCCTCATGGATCAATAATCAGGTCACAATCATTTTTACATCCCCTACCTTGTCCCTAGTACCAAGAAGAATGCCTACTCATAGTAGGTTGTTTAAAAATATCAATATATGCTGTGAGCTAGGCTCACTCTAGCCTGGGCAACAAAGCGAGACTCTGTCTCAAAAAAAAAAAAAAAATATATATATATATATATATATATGGTAAAGAAATGAAGAAATGACTACATGGACAAAAGTGATTGATCTCAAACTCATGCCTATGCATTTTAGCTCCCTGTACTTGGTGGGCACCAAATACTTACCTATTGAATAAAAAGATGAATGCAGATGACTCCCTCCCAAAAGTGTCTCAATGTCTAGCCCTGAAACATAAAGAAAAACTATGTTTATTCATGGATGAATGCATGTATTCACAGATGAATAAATGAATGCTGCTGACACCCACGGCACTCAAGGGAAAAAACTTCAGTGGAGTGGGTTGGTACCAGGGTGCACCCTGCAGGAGCAGCAGGCTTTGATGGGAAGCTTCAATAGTCTCTATCCAAGAGGCACCAGTCAGGGACAAAGATGGCAGATCTCAGAAGAAAGGACCCTCAAAGAATGTGCTGCCAGTGGGGAGATTTACTAAGAATAAAGTTGAATTACTCCTATAAAATTTAGCCTCCAAATGGCCCTGCCATCGGAGTGCTGAACGTGGTAAACAAATGGAAACAAATCCAATAAAATAAGCCCAGATTTAGGGTAGCACAACATTGAATTTGGGCCCTGATATAATAATTAATGCCACTGAAAACATTGCACGTAACTTGTATTGAAAGTGAAAACATGATAAAGAAATTACCTTAGGACTGTGTATTAGACAGTCTTCTGGTCTTAACATTCTAAATCCAGGGTTTTAGGATTTAACTTTATTTACTTCTCCATTCTATGAAATCACAATAAAAATAACCTACCAACCAATGATAATGTGGGATTGACGAACTTACAAACAGCAGGTGTTTCAGTCTATGTAGAGCAAAGATAGTGCAAATGCAAATCTCTTGGTATCCAAAGGAAACCAGGAAGGCATTACTTCCAGATAATTTTTACAGACAGGAAACAACCAGTTCCTCTTTTTTTCCCCTACATTATTTGTATTAATAGTTAGAGGAAGTTATTATATCAACACAACACATGCGAAAGGTCACTCTTCAAACTTGACTTTCCGCTATAGCAACAAATCCTCAGACTATGGAAAGACTACAAGTCAGTCAATTTGTTCTCTGAACAAATGCTAAAGTGAATGGGTGGGAGGCACAGATATAAAAGACTTAAACTCACACAGCAGTTGTAGGCTCATCTTGCATATTTCATGCACCAGTCCTAGGGTCAGTTATTTCTTCAACAAGTCCCTGTTCCTTTAATTTGAAATAGAATCCAAAACCAAGACCTACGTACGAGGTATGCTTGTTACTACTGGGGGAAGAAGAAAATGTGTGTGTGTGTGTGTGTGTGTGTGTGTGTGTGTGTGTGTGTGTGTGTGCGCACATGTATGCTAACCTATGTATATACACAGATCTCATTCACAAGTTTTCCTGTATGTAGCCATCTATATCTCTATTAAGCTAAATGCACTACCAATGCCCACAACTTTAATCTACCACCTCATGGATCCCTTTAGCCTTTCCCCTCCCTTGTTTGTAACCTTTCACCACCCATCCTTCCTGTACCAAGTTGTTCAGTTGCACTACGCATATATAATGGGTTCAGAATTGTTAACCCGTATTTCATTGTGAAAGAACTTTTATCAACTGTAATGTGCAGTTCTTCTGTACAGTTCCCTTTGCCATTAGATTTCCAGACTTCACTTAATTTCCAACGTTACTCGGGTCACACTTTCCCACTCCCCATGCAGTATGGTTGTTTTATACATTGCTAATACAGCTGGACTCTTTGGGTGTTACAGCAAACCGGACCAGGAAACAAACCGAAAGTCACACCAGAGTACTGCAAAACAGGCTTTTGTCACGCTGGTGGGCTCAGAGGGGTCTCGCCTCCAAATTCTGAGCAAAATGGGGTCTGAGCATGGTGGTTTGTATATGATACAAAAGCAAATGGTTACAAAGTCTGCACAAGAGTGAGGTCTAGTCTCCCTTTACTCTATAGTTGCTTAGTCATGCTATTTTGCAGTTATGCACAAGATTGAAATCTAGTCAAAGGTCATTCTACAGTTGCTTAGTCATGCTAGTTTGCAGTTATGCTGCTATTAGGAAGGGAGTGGAAAAATTCTCCCTCAGATGGGGCCATTCTGAATTTTATCTTTGGATCCCCTGACTTCCAAAATCATTTTTCTAATTGGCGTTCATTAAGGCTCACTCTTTTTGTTATAAAGTTGTCATGCATTTTGACAAATACATAGTGTCATATATTGGCCATGGCAGTATCACATAAGATAGTTTTCCCTATCTTAAAATATATCCCATGCATCACTTATTCAGCCCCCCTCCTTCAAAGCTCTGGAGACCATTGGTGTGTTCAACACTGCTAGAGTTTTGCCTTTTCCAGAATATTACAAAAGTTGAATCATGCAGCCTTTTCAGATTGGCTTGTTTCACTTAGCAATGTGCATTTACCTGTCATCCATTTTTTTTACATGGCTTCATAGCTCATTACTTTTTATGACTGGATAGTATTCTGTTGTGTAGAGTAATACTTTGATTATCCATCAATGTATTAAAATTCATCTTGATTGATTCCAGTTTGGGGAAATTATGAATGAAGCTGCTATAAACATCCACATGCATGTTTTTGTGTGAACACAGGTTTTTACATCAGCTAGGTAAATACCTGGGAGCAGGATTACTGAATCGTATGTTATGACAATGTTTAAGCTTCATTAAAAATCGTCAAACTCTCTTCCAACGTGGTTGCACTCTTTTGCATTCCCACCATCAACAAATGAAGTCTGTTGTTGCTCTTCACCCTTGCCAGCCATTGGTATCATCAAGCAGAGAAGGAGGGGAGGGTTAGCCACTCTAACATGTACGTATTGGTGTCTCATTGTTGTGAAAATATGCATTTCTCTAATGGAAAATGATGTTGAGCGTCATTTCAAATGTTTACCCGTCATCTGTACATCTTGTTTGGTGAGATGTCTATTCAGATCTTTTGCTTATTTTTCAATTGGGTTGTTTGTTTTCTTATTGTTAGATTTTAAGAGTTCTTTGTATATTTTGGATACAAGTCTTTCATCAGATATAAGTTTTGCCAACATTTTCTATCAGTCTATGACTTGGCTTTTCATTCTCTTAGGTTTGTTTTGTTTTTGTTTTTGTTTTTTTTGCATGCAGAAGATTTTAATTTTAGTAAAGTCCACTTTATCAATTTTTTTTCTTTCATAGATTGTGGTTTTTGTGTTGTATCTAAAAACTCACTGCCAAACCAGGATCATATAGATTTCCTCTGTGTTTTCTTCTGGAAGTGTTACAGTTTTACATTTTACCCTTAAGTATATGGTTTATTTTGAGTTAAATTTTTAAAAAGTGTAAGGTCTAGGTCTAGTTCTCTTATTTATATATGGGAACTTAATTATTCCAGCATAATTAGCTGAAAACATTACCCTTTCTCTAGTGAAAGTGACTTTACTCCTTTGTCAAAGGTCAGTTGAGTATGTTTCCAAAGGTCTATTTATGGGCTTTTCATTTTATTCCATTGATCTATGTACCTGTTCTTTCACTAATACTTCACTGTCCTGATTAATGTGCCTTTACAGTAAGTCTTTAAATCGGATACTAAGAACCCTTTAATTTTATTTTTCTTCAGACCGCATTGTCTATTCTTGGTCTTTTGCTTTTCAGTATAAAATTAGAGTCATTTTGTTGATATATAAAAATAATGTGGTAGAATTTTTACTGGAATTGCATTGAACGTGTAAAACAAATTGAGAAGAATTGAGATCTTAACAATATTAAGTGTTCTGGTTCATGGAGTATCTTCACATTTATTTAAAATTTCTTTACCTCTTCCATCACTGTTTTGCCTTTTTCTCTCTTTTACGGAGAAAGCATCTCACCATTAAGTATGATGTTAGCTGTAGGTTATTGTACATGTCTTTTTCAAACTGAGAAAATTTCAGTCTATTTGTATGTTGCTGAGAGTTTTCATCATGAATGCATGTTGGATTCTGTCAAAGGCTTTTTCAGCAGCAATTGATATAATCGTACAGTTTTTCTTCTTTAGCCTATTGATATGGTGGATTACATGATTGATTTTCAAATGTTGAATCAAACTTTTATATCCAAAATAAATTTTGCTTGGTCATAGTATATAATTGTTTTATACATTGTTGAATTCAATTTGCTAATTCTTTTTTTTTTTTTTTTTTTTTTGAAACAGAGTCTCATTCTGCTGCCCTGGGTAGAATGCAGTGGCATCATTATAGCTTCTGCAACCTCAAACTCCTGGGCTCAAACAATCCTCCTGCCTCAGACTCCTGAGTAGCTGAGACTACAGATGTGGGGCACAATGCCCAGCTAATTTTTCTGTTTTTAGTAGAGACGGGGTCTCACTCTTGCTCAGGCTGGTCTCGAACTCCTGAGTTCAAGCAATCCTCCCACCTTGGCCTCCCAGAGTGCTAGTATTACAGGTGTGAGCCACCATGCCCGGCCTATAACTTGCTGATATTTTATTGAGGATGTTTGTGTCTACGTTTCTGAGAGATATTGGTCTATTTTCTTGGTGAACCCAGCTAGAGATTTATCAAGGTTTTAAAAAAATCTTTTCAAAGAATCAACTTCTGGTTATATAGATTTTCTCTATTACTTTTCTGTTTTCAGTTTCATTGATTTCAGCTCTAATTTTATAATATCTTTTCTTCTGCTTGCTTTAAGCCTAAATTTCTCCTCTTTCTCTAGTTTTCTCAGGTGGAGACTAAGGTTTTAATATATTCTTCTTCTATAAATATTTAAAGCCATACATGTCCCTCTAAGCACCCCTGTTGCTGTATCCCACAAACTTTGATAAGCACTGTTTTCATTTTTCTTTAGTTTAAAGTATTTTTAAATTTCTCTTGATACTACTTTTTGGATCCGTGAGCTATTTAGATGTAAGCTTTCAAAATTTCTATAGATTTAGATATTACCAGGTATCTTTCTGTTATTAATTTACAGTTCCGTTGTAGTCTGGGAACATACTTTATGTAATCTTTCTATTCTATTAGCTTTGTTGAGCAGGGCTATGACCCAGAATGTGGTCTATCTTGGTGAATGTTCCATGTGAGCTTGAGGAGAATGTGCATTCTGCTATATTTTGGAGGAAGTCTCATATAAACATCAATTAGATTCAGTCATTGATAAGACTGTTTAGGTGAGCTTCATCCTTCCTTATTTTCTGCCTGCTTGAATTATAGAAAGAGGAGAGTTGAATTTTCTAACTATAATAGTGAATTTGTGTATTTCTCTGCAGTTCTTGTTCAGTGCATGCAGGTTTAAGACTGTCACGTCTTCTTGGAAAATTGACACCTTTTTTGTTATGTAATCTCCCTCATCATCACAAATCATTTTCTTTGTCCTAAGGTGTGCATTTTCTGCAATTAATATAGCTACTCCAACTTCCTTTTGATTCATGTGGCATGATATAGTCTCCTTCCTTTTATGTTTATTTAACCTGAGCCTTTTTATTTAAAGTCAGTTGGGTCTTGCTTTTTTTAAATCCATTCTAGAAATCAATCTGTCTTGTAATTTGGTATATTTAGACTGTTTACATTTAAAGTAATTAATAGATACAGTTGTATTAATAGTATATTTATACCTGTTTTCTATATTTTGCATTTGTTCTTTGTTTCTACCAACCCCCTTTTCTGTCTTCCTTCCCCTGCCCTTTGGACATTGGTGCTCCTGGTTCTCAGGCCTTTGGACCACTAGATTTCCTGGTTCTACAGCTTGCAGATGACAGGTCATGGGACTCTCTGGCCTCCATAATAGCAAGCTATCTATTCATACATATACAATATAATCACCTAATACAATACTAATACTATCACCTCATTTTGCATCAAGGTGATACTTATGTTCTTGCACTGTGTCCTTCATATCTCCTTCTGGAGAGGGAGGCATATAAAACAAAAATTGGACCATGAAATTTACCTACCTAGTACCCATAAATGACTTCAGGAAACTCTAACACCTGGTACACCCCTGTGTGTTTGCCTTACACGTTAAGTCCTCCGAGATCAGAGACCTTGACTTTCATGTTCAATGTGATATCTCTATAGTGCCTGTCAGAAGAACTGGCATTTTACTAGTGCTCAATGATTATTTTGTGATTCATGAGTGAATCTATTAAATGAGAAAACCTTGTTACCAATCATGTTGTTATTATCTATTTACAAGCATCATTATCTATCTGCCCCCACAAGACTGTAATCTCCACAAATATAGGAACAATATATTTTTATAGCTAAGTCACAATGTCATGCACAGTGTCTGACATGACTCCATAAATATCTGTTGAACTGAATTGATACTGAAATAGAAATATTAACAAATGCATATATGCAAACAAGTTTCTTACAAGCATAAATCCTTTTCATTATTACTTGGTGCCCTAGTATTACATTAGTACATTAATATATCATTAATATTATTTTAATTGGCTGAGTTGTCCTCATGGAACAGAAGAGCCTGACATATCTGTCGCCAGTTGGAAGCGTGATCTAGGAGCTGAAAGTAGGCATGACTCATAACAGTTTTTCACATTTGTCTATTGTTTGTAATTTTGTGGATAGTTTCACGCATATTATCCCATGAAGCCCCTAAGAAGCCATTTGCTTCCTCTCTCCCATAAGCATGCTTTATTTGCTGATATACTTCTTTTCCTCTCTCTGTTCCCACCTCTATTGCCAAATGGAAAAACAACAGGGATAAAACAAATCGAGCCTGCATGATAGTTTCAAGATTTCAAAGCAACCAGGGAATTCTTATTACACCACATGAGAATTATCAGCCCTATGTAAGCTATAGTTCCCACCATTAGAAACGATGTGCATAATTATTGTACGATTTTAATGTGTTTAAATTTGACATTAAAAATGGATTATAGAATTTCAATGAAAAGTTATGGACTCTTGATAAGAATGTCACATGGTATTTGATATTTTCTGCAGGGCTTATACACTTCTTGGTTCTCTAGAGAATGAAAGGCATCATACGTTATCAAATTCAACAATCCATGATAAATATGCACCTACAAAGCTAGTATTAAAATATATTTTATGGCAATTTTTAAAAATAATGACCTAGAAAAAACAATTACTCTTTGAGTTGCTCGAGAAAGTTCTATGCTCCTCGAAATGAACAAGTTGGTTCTAAAGAACACTATGAATTTTGCCTTTAAATTTATTAACTCGATAGTCACTGTTAGTCCAAAGTTTCTCGAAGGCTGAAGATTGTGCTTGTCCGGATGGCAGGGTCATCTCATGGTATCTTATATCCAGTTAAACTTAAGCTGAATTAATCGCCTTCTTTCTGAAAAACAAGCAAGAAAGGGGCTTTTCACTGTCTATAACCATGACGCATATCAATGGTGCTATGGAGTTGGAAATAGTGAATACTGATAATAGTCAAGAATAACCCAAAAATTAAGGGGAGATTTCAAAAGGTAACTAATCCTATGGTCAATATCCTTCTAATATGTTAACCTGAACAGAAGGGGAAAAAATAACTTGAGCAAACCCTAGAGATGATTGCAAATGAGGAGATTACATACTCAAGACTAGAAAGTTAAAAACAGAGAAATTGCAGATGGATCTTGAGAGTTTAAGATATAAAAGAAAATCAAGTGAATAAGATTTAATTTAGATAGACAAAGTGCCTTTATACAGGGAATAATGCCAACGGGATTTATAAATCAAGTGAATACCAATTAGAAGCCAAAATAGAAGACAAGAACCACAGACAAGTAGAGTTTTAATGTCAAAGGATATAACTAGAGATTTATATTTGGGACACATTTCCCTATTTTTGAATAACAAAGTAGACAATTCTTGAAGCAGGTTTTTATTCTTTATATAAAAAGTGAAACATTCGCATTTGAAATAGGGAATATGCGAAGGAGATATACTCACTCAGGACCCAGACTAAGCCAGTTTAGTTAATAAACATGCATGAGTGGCTTATCATATGGGGGACATTGGGCTAGATGAGAGGGGCTAAAAATTGAATCAAATATGTTTACCATTCTTGATGAGTTTATAGTCTACTCAGAGAAGATGATAATCAGATTATATTATCGTAAATATTAAGTAAATTATATATGCTAAGTGACAACAGAGTTCAGAGGAGGTGACAAAGACAGGGCAATAGTGATTATAAATGTTGGATTGATCTACCTGGGTCAAATGCACTTCCTTAACATTTTCAAAGGTACTCATGATGCCAGGCTTTGTGGAAAAAAGATTTGTTTAAAGGAACTAAAAACAGACAAGTGTAGCTAGGAATATGCAACAGATTTTACAAGTTGTTTTCTCTTGTGTTAGCACAAGGTCTGTTGTAAATCGTTAGGCACATATCAGTATGCAGTCACAGTTGAAGGAAATTCCTGAGTTGCTCTCTTCAAATGTCAGTTTGGGACTTCTCCACGTGATGGGGTATCTAGGACCAGATTTGCTCTCAACCTAAAACAACTGAAAAATGGGATAAATACATGAAATGATAGTTTTCAGGGCACTGGGCACCAGGCAGTGATGGGCAGCGATTTATGAGAGACTGGAAACACGTACACCGAGTCCTGTAGCTGCTCCCTGACTATTCTGGTAGAGTTTCCTGGTGCAGCACGATGCATGGGAGGAGCCTTGTGGTCTCTCTGAGTTGCGGAGAACACTCTGGGCATATTCACTGTTGACAGTGCTCTTCCCATGGATCAGGGATTGTCACCACAAAACCTGGCGAGGTTCCTGGAACTGTAAGGTCAGAGGAAAGCCCAACACTGCAGCCCTAAGCAGTGGCTCCCTCTCAAGTGAATTCACACTCAATCTCTAGCATGTGTCAAATTCTTATTTTTTTTTTTCGACTAGATAGGAGTTTATTTTTCTGTTATGTTATAGAAGTCCTATAAGTAGGATTCCAGGGCTGGTGTGTTAACTCCAGTCATCAGGAACCCATCTCTCTTACTGCTTTGTTCTCGTGGATGCATTGCTTCATGGTCTAAGATGGTTGCTTGACCTCTGATTACAGCTTCAGTGGCTTCTGCTCCAGGTAAGCAGAGCTCAGCTGTGATACTCTGGATTCACAGGTCATCCCAGATTTCAGGGTGGAAATTTGCCCTGATGCCCTGAGACCTCAGTTCTCTAATGGGTCCAAAACATCCTTGACTTTCAGTTTGTTCAGGTTTTTTGTTTTTTGGTGGTTTTTTTGTTTTTTTTTTTTTGTTTTTTTGGGTTTTTTTTGGTGTAAAGGTGGGAGTTAACAACCTCCAAGCTCTCTAATTGTAAGAGCTGAAACCAGAAGTCAGAAGTGGACATTTTTAAAACATAATTTAAAAAGTAATCCACAAATATGAACTACCTGAGGATAAATCTGAAAAAGGATATGCAACGCACGTGTAATAAAGAAATCTGAAGCTTTGCTATGAAAAAAAAAAGAACACCAAAATTTGGAAGAGAATATACCATATTCATATGTCAGAAGACTCAATATTGTTTAGATTTTACTTCTCAGAAAATGATCTATAAATTCAATACAATCCCAATACAAATCCCAAACAGTGGTTTTGGGTAGAAATTGACAAGCTAAGTCTAAAATTCCTACGAAAATGGAAATGCAAATGACTTCAAATAGTTAAGACAACTTTGAAAATGAATTGAGTTAGAGGGATAATACCACTTAATTTCAAGACTTATTTAAAGGTACAATAATGAAGATATTGTGGTATTGGTGCTAAGAAGGACTTAACTAGATCATGGAACAGAGAATGAATTCCTGAACACGGCCCAGAAATTGACTCACTCTTACAGAGACAACTGATTTTTTACAACTGTGTAAAAAGTGTTTCAACAAATGATTGGAACATTTGGATATCCACATGCCAAAGAAAGAAAGAAAGAACGAACTTGCACCATATATGAACATTCACTCAAAAGGGACACAGACCTAAATGTAAAAGCAAAAAATAAAACCTTTAGGAGAAATATTTTTTGACATCGTGTTAAGCTAAGATGTCTTAGATAAGACACCAAAACCTCAATCAAAGAAAAAGCTCAATAATTTGAGCTCAATAATTTGATTCTTTCCTATTTAAAACTGATGCTCTTTCAAAGGCACTGTTAAGAGAATAAAAAGAAACCACAGATTGGAAGAAAATATTTGAAAATCTTACATATCTGATAAAGGATTTGTATGTGGTATATGTAAAGAATTCTCAAACACAACGATATGGAGACAAACTCTCCAATAAATAATAGACCAAAAATTTGAACAGATATTTCCTCAAAGAAAATATGTGCATGGCAAATAAGCATATGAACGTATGTACAATGTCATTAGCCATTAAAAATGGAATTTTAAAATACAGTGATATGCTTCTGCATACTAATAGAATGGCCAAAACTAAAAAGCCATCTGACCGTTGCAAGATTTAACAATCTTGCGGAGGGCTGGAATTCTCATGAGTCCAGGTAGGGAAATAACATCGTTCAACCACCATAGGAAAGACTTTGGCAGTTTCTTAAAAAGATAAACATGTACCTGTCATAAATTCAGACATTCCAATTCTAGGTATTTACCCAAGATAAATCAAAATATATGCCTGCACAAATACTTGTACATAAATGTTCATAACCACGTTTTTGTAATAATACCCAACTGGAAACAACTCAAATGTTTATCAACCGGTAAATGGACAAATAAACTGTGGGCAGTACCTTCATATACTGGAACATTATTAAGCAATAAAAAGTGATTAACTACTAGTACATACAACCACCAACAACATGGATGAATTTCAAAATATTTATACCGAGTGAAAGAAGCCAGATGAAAATTCATGCAAACTGTATTACTCCATTTATATAACATTTTTGAAAAGTTATGCCAATCTACAGCTATAGAGATTAGACCAGTAGTTGCCAGAAGACAGGGAAAAAGTGGTGGGGAGGAATCATAATTGCTAAGTCTTACTTTTAGGGGTTATATTTCCGTTTACTCTGTGTTAACTCTGAGTATATGCATATGTTGAAACTTAATCGGACACGCTAAACACGTGCAGTTTGTAGGATGCCAAGTCACTCTAATTTGTTTTAGCTCTTAAATTTAAAAAACTATATTAAGGAGTAAAAAATTATAAGACTTTAAAAAACAAATCTGTAAGTTTGACTGTGCACAGGGAATCATTTAGTCTTTCATGGGTTTAGTTGGGAAAAATGACTTCCTGATCTTAGTGCCTTAAGGAAAAACAAGACTTCAGTGCCACATGAAAAGCACATCAGCAATCACTAGTTTCAAATATTTCACAATTTAAAGAAAAACCCCACATGTGTGTAAACACAAGGTCTCACTCATGTACAAACCAGCACAGCTTAAGAGGAAGATGCTATCAACTAGATCAGTTGGCCGTATGAAAACTGATTTTGATAAAAATATATGAATACTCTTTTACTGTTATTTGAGTGCTCTGCCATTCAAATAAAGAGAGAGAGAAAGAGAAAAGAGAGATGATTTAGCAACTTTTTTTGTTTGTATTTCCTTTGTCTTAGGTGACGTCCATATATTTTAGAGACAAGGCATGATGATCTTTTGCCTTCTCAGCTGCTACTGTCCTTAATTATTGAATCAAACACTAATCTTGGCGCTGCTGTAAAGATACTTAGTAAATGCAATTAAAGTCTAAAATCAGCCCACTTTATGTTAGAGAGAATAACCTAGATAACCTGGATTGCACTGATTTCGCTGGAAGCCACCAGAGCAACATGGAGTCTTCTCTGAAGAGTAGACTCCAGCTATGGACAGCAGCTTCCTCTCTTGGTCGGGGAGTTTCAGCCCATCCCTCTCAATGGCCTGGATTTGGAATTTACCTAGCCAGCCTCCCACAATTGGACAAGTCAGGTTTATTTTGCAATGCATTTCTTTTCTTTTTTTTATTTCATCATATTATGGAGGTACAAATATTGTTAGGGTTACAAATATTGCCCCTGCCCCTCCTCCCTCCCCCCAATGTGTCCAATCCCCGGGTGGTGTGCACCACACATGTTATGGAAGCATAAACCCCATTCCTCCCCCCCCCTGCCGCCTGCCCACCACCCGATAAAAAGTTTTGTGGGTTTTTCTTGACATTTTGGTTACATTGTATATCTTTGCCTCTCCCTAAGAAGCTAAGAAGGGTTAGAGTTATGCCCTTCCCTTCCAAAATACTCGCCACCTCCCTAAGATTGGGTCCCCCTCTCCCGAATCCCTGGTGAGCATTGCCACCATTTGAAAACCATAGTTTTAATCAGTCAGTACCAATTTGATGGCGAGTAGATGTGGAGCCCATTTTCCATGTCTTGTGTCGCCTCACTTTAGATAACGGGCTTAAGCTTAATCCAGGATAACATAAACAGTGCTAGCTCACCGTCATTTCTTAGGATTGAGTAATATTCCATTGTGAGGATATACCACATTTTAATTATCCACTCATGAATTGATGGGCACTTGGGTTGTTTCCATGACTGTGCAATAGTGAATTGTGCTGCTATAAACATTTGGGTGCAGATGTCTTTATAATAGAATGTCTTATGCCCTTTTGGGTAGATGCCCAACAATGCTATTGCAGGGTCGAATGGTATTTCTATTTCTAGCTGTTTGATGTATCTCCAAATTCTTTTCCACAAAGGTTGCACTAATTTGCAGTCCCACCAGCAGTGTAGGAGTGTTCCTACCTATCCGCATCCTCACCAGCATTTGTTGTTTCGGGTTTTCTTGATATAGGCCATTCTTACTGGGGTTAGGTGGTATCTCATTGTGGTTTTGATTTGCATTCCTCTAATAATTAGAAAAGTTAAGCATTTCTTTATATGTTTGCATGTCATTATTCTGTCTTCTTTGGAGAAGTTTCTTTTCATTTCTGTCGCCCATTTCTTGATGGGATTGTTTGCTTTTTTCTTGTTAATTCTTTTAAGTTCTAGATAGATTCTTGTTATTAGACCTTTATCAGAGGTGTAGAGAGCAAATATTTTCTCCACTCTGTGGGTTGTCTATTTGCTCTACTGATGGTTTCCTTGGCTGTGCAGAAACTTTTTAATTTGATCAGATCCCATTTGTTTATTTTTGAGGCTGCAGTGATTGCCTTGGGGGTCTTCCTCAAAAATTCTTTGCCTAGGCCAGTGTCTGATAGGGTTTTCCCAACATCTTCTTCTAGGATTCTTAAAGTTTCATGCCTTAAGTTTAAGTCTGTTATTAATGTATATCGCCTACTGATTCTGCTTCTGTGGTTGAACCCTAATGGATACATATAGAACACCCATAAATAAATTAATTCATCTGAGGCTCAGCTTTTCCTGACCTGCCCATCTCACCATTCTCTGCAGGCAGAAGCACTGGCTCCCTTTTATGCTTCTGTGCATGCCCTGCACATATCCACGTGATAGCAGTTGTTGGTTCTCAGATCCTTCTCCTCTATTGGATTGTGAGCTTTTTAGTGTTATCCATCCTTACTCTGTCAGGATGTAACAAATTATTGTTGAAAATCTGTTGATAAATTAACAAACTAAGCAAATTTATGTATCCAGTAAGTGACTCACCATGTTTGTGCAATGTCATCTTCTCCCGCAGGATTTGGTCATTTCATTTTGGATTTGTATATAAGCTCCAACTTTATTGATCTTTCCCATTTGTGACAATCACAATCTAAATTTTAAAAGATCACTTGAAATTTAAAATATTTATGCTACCAGGCTATGGTTACTTAATAGTTATGAGTTAAAGCACATAGCATTTTCCAAACACCTGCGTTAGTTAGCATTCATTCCAAACACACACACACGATACAACCCATTGCCAAGGACTTGCTGCAACATAAATTTTCAAACATTCCTGTACTGATTCCAGGTCACTATGTAATTTTTACTTTGCTAATGGTAAACTTTGTCTTTGAACTTTGCCACAACAATGCAATCTGAAGTTTTCAAAAACATTTGAACAGCAGTTGTGAAAACTGGGAACAGCCCAGAGGTGATTTGTACTGTCCAATACACATGCTCCTTATTGGATTTTTTATTTAACCTTTTGGAGATGGCAAATGAGACATAGTAGAGCAACAACATTCGAGCTGAACAGCCCCTTTTGATGGCTGGAATTATGACTGTTCCTCAGTAAATATTTGTGCTTTTTAGTCCAATCACAGTTGAAATATTCCAGCTTATTTATTGATTTAAACTAGAATAGCTTTCACATAAGGAGAACCTTCCTTGTCAATTGATATCTAGAAAATACTAAAAGGAAATTTTATTTGTAATGAATTTGCCTGTATGTGTCTGTTCTTATGAACTAATAATCAAGAATATATGAGTCTGTACTGTTGACCTGCATGGCATTAAAAAACAAAACAATAACAATGTATATCTTTGGTATTTTATTTCCATTTTATCTTGCACTTGGGCCCAATGCTTCTGTGTGTGTGTGTGTGTGTGTGTGTGTGTTATTGTTGTGATGGTTGCTGAATTGAGACCCTTTCACAAATTCTCTGAAGTAAGCAGATAGCCACATGGAAATCAATGAGAATTTTCTCCGTTCTATATTGAAAAGTAAAAATCCAGCACAGTGTATTTCTTACAGAGCTTATCTAAGAAAAGTTGGTCGAATCTCTCTTTGTCATCAGTGTCACGTCTGAAAATCTCTACATTACTGTAATTGCCTTAACAGCTCTTGACATCAGAAATACCCAAAGAGCAGTAAGCACTGAGTTTCTTAAAAGGACATCCACACAGATTCTGTGACTTTTTATCATCGCATTTTGTTCTATGGTCTTTCAAAAATAATTTACAATTTCATTTATTTAAACTCATCCTGACACATCTTTAGAAAATACTGTCATTTTCACTTATTCCTGCCATAGTGATGACAATTGTTCCATGGAGATTCACCTGGTGCCTAAGATTTGTTTATTTTTCATCTATGAAAGTCTACAAATAACTCAAGTTAAGGGTTTTTTTTTTTTGTATGACCATCGAAATTTATTTTTATTAACACCAGGAAATGACTCATAAAGAGCTACAGTTTAAGGTTGATGATATTATAATATAAATTATTAAGTTTCCATCTTCCTGAGTGCTGAGTAATTGCTGGATAATTACACACTTAAGTATCCCAATATATGTGTTCTGATTCAAGAGGCAGAAATATGAAATTCTTATTATTACTTTAAAGGGTGTACATTGACAGCTAGTCAGTGTTTAAACAGATCAGACTTAAAAATATCCAAGTACCACGCTAGCCAATCAACCAAGAATTAAGGACAATGGGTCAGGTGCAGTGGCTCATGCCTGTAATCCCAGCAGTCTGGGAGGCCAAGATGGGAGGATCGGTTGAAGTCAGGAGTTTGAGACCAGCCTGAGCAAGAGCAAAATCCTGTCTCTACAAAAAATAGAAAAAATTAGCTGGGCAACTAAAAATAGAAAAAAAATTTAGCCAATCATGATGGTGCACTCCTGTAGTCCCAGCTCCTTGGGAGGCTGAGGCAGGAGGATCGCTTGAGCCCAGCTGTTTGAGGTTGCTGTGAGCTAGGCTGACACCATGGCACTCCAGCCCGAGGAACACAGTGACACTCTGTCTCAAAAAAAAAAAAAAAAAAAAACAAAGAATTCAGGACAAGTAGTCATCATCACTGAACTAAAGAAAGAATGGTAAAATCTCTGTCTTCTGGCTTTAGAAGTTCAAGTGAAAAAGCCATATATCAAAAGTCTAAGAAATATTAAATATTTCCATGTCAAAGAAAGACTGTGGAGCACAGAGTAAATTGACTTGATACTGAATTCCTATCTGTAACCTTCTATTTAAATAGATCTCACTGTGATAGCAATGACAACAAATATCAACAATTTGTCCTTTCTTATATCATTTCTTTTTATATATGTATTTTTTTCTTCTTTCGTCTTTCTCCCCTCTGCCCAAGCGATCCTACAGCCTACGTGCACTTTCCCTCAGCTCTTTAGCACACAGTCGTGGTGATAAACACATACTGAGCATCTCCAGTGGACGTAACACTTAACTGGAGGCTGCAAATATGAGACTCAAAAGAGAAAAGCTTTCACCCTTGACTCCTAGGAACTTAGCTTATAACTAAAGATTCCAGATAAAGATCATTAATAAAAACTGAAGCAACAGGATCCATTCCAAACTCAGATCAGCTTCCTGCTAGCAGTAGCCTGCTGGTCAAAATAGCAATACCATGGTAGACAAATAATTTTAAGAACTCTGCAGTGGGAAGAGAAAGTGTCCTGCTCCTTTATATGTTGTCATTCTCCTGCCCTCATTACATAACAGGCACTGACCTGGATTCTGTAAAATATGCCAAAAAGAAAAGCCTTTGCAAGCTTCCCAATCACTTGCTTCATGTCCATTAGCCCTAAGTTTCTAGCCACATCATAATTCCCTAGTGATTACATATCACAACAAGTATTTCTATGGGCCAATGATGAACAGTATATTGGACACATAGAAGACGCATAATAGAAAATCCATGTAAAGGATTTTCTATACTGAATGAAATTCAAGTAAGGATGCTCTATGCCAGCCTTTTCACTTGCCCTAAATTTGGCACATTCACCTCTGCAGAAAAATATGTGCATACATCACACACACACACGTGCGCGTGCATGTGCACGCACACACACACACATCCCACATCCACAGATGTATGCAAAAATAAATTGCATATATTTGAAGAAAGTGATGGGGTTTGGTGTTTATAATGTGGATCATATATAATTCAGGGGAGAAGGGCCCATTGAAAATGTGAGTTGTAAGCAATAGTTTAAAATGATGGAGTGACCACAGACTTCCAGAGAGGATGAGGGACACGGTTCCAGGTACTTCTTCTTCATTTCCTTCCTTATCAGTAGAGTTTTTCAATCAACCTAATCTAGCAGAACATTTCTCCTAGGCTACTGAGATATATTTGCAGGAAACAACTTTCCCTTCACCGAAAGAAATAGGTTTAACTCCTTCATTCCTAGAATTCTATAATTCAGGGGAAAAGTGAGTTTTCCATAAGGTACTTAAGGGAGGAAAGAGATGAATCTATGTGGAAAATTAGGTGAAGGAGTGGAAAATTGCATCTACCCTATAAGTCTGACAACGTATAGATATATTCCTCCATGAAAAAAATGGAAATCTCATTTTAAAATGGTACTTGCATAGTCAGCAGCAGTCCCTAACAATGTCTTTCTTGCTGCTGACATCAGATTTTTTTCACCCCAATAATAAGGGATAATTTGGACCCATTTTCCTTTTTCGTTTAATTCTGTCCATTTCTTATTGCATTTCCCCCACTTTTTTTTCCCACGCGAGAGATGATTGTATTACTTGTGGAAATATGATGAATCACTTCAACAAGAAATATGTGGCATCTGGTTAAGGTTCCTTCTAGCATATAAATTAAGCTTGAATGACAGCTAGGTCAAAATTTTCCTTTGAAACAGGTCCCCGTGTGGCAGGTAAAATCAAGTATTCTCACTTTATCGGCAGGAGATGTTTCCAGGCTCGCTCATGTCTCTAACCTTTATTAGAGAGAAGTGGGTCATTTTGCCACCCCCTGAAAATAATTGATGAGATGAAAAGAGAGATTTGGGAGAGGTAAATGGAAAGATGTACATAATAACCCTGCTGAGATGATGGATGCTATCAGAAAAATAGAGTACTGGTAACACTAAATGATCCTACAAAAAAATACTTATACTATCTAAAGAAAGCTGCAATAAATAAATAAAATATAGCCATTCAATCAATTTGAGACATACTGGTAAGTATTTCCCCATGAAATAAAAATTCCCCAGTAAAAAAAGAAGAGACTAAAGATATTTTCCATCTCTAATTTGTGTGATAATTTTTTTTTCTGAGCTAGAAGCTTTTCTTTTTCCTTTTTGTTTTTCCTTAAATCTGACTCATGGAAAAGGGAGAATCTAAATGATCAAGATTTAACTTTCTGAAATCCCTTCACTTCATATACTGCATGATTTTTAAACATTTCGTTTGTGGCAGTAACAATTACTCCTCTGTCAGGAAATTCAATTTATTTCGTATAGAAGCCAGCAAAGGCACAAAAACATTAAACAAGGGAAGATTCTCCAACATTCCACATGATGGCAGAAGATCTTTTCCTTATTAAGTAGTCAAAGCTTACAGGTTTGTATTATTCTATTAAATATAGCAAGATAAGCAATCTCCCATATTCTCTAAGCCATTTTAGAGTAATTTGTTCTCAGAACATACTAGAAGGAACGATGTGTTTTCCTGTGTGAAAAACAAACAACCTGAAAAAAAAAAAGTCCAAACTATTTTCCTCAAGTTTTCCTAAGTAATGTTGGGATTATGAAAAGTGCCTTTCAAAATCACACTTAAAATGAGATATTTTAGACCACATTTCCCAAATGTCAACGATCATTGTTGGCTGTTTATTGTTGTTAATCACAGCAAACAAATCTTGTGAATGCACTTATAGAACAGGCTGCTTAGTAAAATCCCCCTTGTAGACGGAAAGCATCTTTGAGAACATTTTTTTCAGAGAATTTTTCTCTGACTTGCAACGTGGCTACCATCCAGGCAGAACCTCAAGAAAACAATGGATCCCTTGCTCCAAAACGAGACTTCTAGGCACAACTAATCCAAGAATTCTGTCAGCCTTATAAAATGCTGGTATTTCCTGTTTCATGGTGAAAATGTAGTATACGTGGGCTATCAAGTGGAGTTTCTCTACAATTTATAAATACTCTGCCTCTTTTTATGCCTTTTTGCTACATAATCATCTTTGGTTGTTTTCTTGTTTGTTTTCCTTGACTAAGGATGGTGAGACAGGGAAATGCAATATAGTTTCATTAGCTCTCTGTCTTCTTCTACTTCTTAAGTTCAAATATGGTCACTTCCCTATTTAGTGCTAATGGAGGAAGCTGTGAATCTACCACACAAAGCTCAGATTATTACAAAAGTAATGTGCACATTCTAACTCACCTACCTTAGTATGATATTAACAAAATATTAAATGAGCAAACCTTAGTCGGGTAATGCTTTACATTAATGCCTTCACTTAACTATCAGAAGAAACCAGTCCTGGATATTAACAATAATGCCTTCCATTTTTATATTGCCTTTACAGTGTTTGCAGTGTATTCCTACATCCACTGTGACATTTAACTCTCAAATGCACCTGATGTTCTAGCCATTTATCATCATTTTACAATTTTGTAACTGAGGATTAGAAGTTAATTTTTTTTCTCTCTAAGATCATAGAGCAATTTGAAAGGGCAAGAATTTAAATCAGAAATTCTAGCTCCTATCTCTATGATATCAACTGAAAAGAATAAAATCATGACTCTACATAATAATATATCTGAATAATGATTTTAGTTTTATAGAAACATTTGCCCAAGTTTATCTTCAAGGCACCTTGGAGTAGAGATTGGGAGAGTCCCCATAATCAAATGACTCCCTCATGTGCAATGTCACTTTCAGGATGACCAAATGCAAGAACTTGGAAACCAGCATCCTTCCTCAAAGGATGGATTCATCCTGAATGTCTCTCACTGGCTGGGTGGATGTTCTCTTTCTCCCTCTTAAGATGATACGAAGTCTCTTAGATGAGAACACTCAAGATAAATAAAAAGAGTTGCTTTCTGCTAGCATATTTGTGCACTATCATAGAGATGTCAATCTAATGGAAATGTCCATCTCTTTGTCAATTCTAGTGTCAGTCTTATTGAAATGACATGAAAACATAAAACCAATCTCAGCAGGCCCTCTGGTGACTGCTCAAGGCCCCTAAATGTAGTGGGAAGGTGATTACTTAGAGCATTTCACCCTGAAAGAGAATTGATGGTATTATCTTACCTTCAATCCATGTGATAGAGCAAAAAACTCTGAAAAGAACAATCACCAGTTGTCGACATGGGAACAAAGCTATGAATACTTAGTAAGCGATTATTTCTTACTAGAAAACAACAGTTTATTTGGCTGCTAAACTGACCTACTTTTACATTATCTTAATAAAGTGCTAACATAATGAATTTTACAGAAGCAGAATAATTGTTACATTAATGTCAACATATCTGAATCGTACTGAAATTTCAAAAAAAGATACCTTCCCTATGTGTTCCTGTAAGCAGTGTTTATACATAAAAAGGGAAGTTCAGAATTCATGCAAGTAATTCAAACAAGTCAGATCTCCTCAAATAATTTTTAGGTTTATTTATTTGTTTGAATTAACTAAAGAAGTCTCTTCCTGTGTTAGCTCTTGTATCTTGTATCTTCTGCATTTTTAAAGCTAGAGATCCTTTAAAGTTCATTTAATTTTCAATCTAATTAAGATTTTCTTTTCTTTTTCTTTTTGAGACAGTGTCTTGCTCTGTCACCCTGGATAAAGTGCAGTGGCATCATCATCATAGCTCACTGTAACTTCAAACTCCTGGGCTCAAGTGATCCTCCTGCCTCAGCCTCCCAAGTAGCTGGGACTACAGGCACACACCACCATGCTTGGCTAATTTTCCTATTTTTTTGTTTTTTTGGCTAATTTTACTATTTTCCTATTTTCCCCTATGGGGTCTCACTCTTACTCAGGCTGGTCTCAAACTCCTGGCCCCCAGCAGTCCTCCCACCTTGGCCTCCCAAAGTGCTAGGATTATAGGCAAGAGCCACCTTACCCAGGCCCAACTAAGATTTTCTGTTGAGGAAAATATAACCATAATCAGGGACTGATTTGGGATCTCACAGAGTGTTAATGGCAGATCTGAGGCTAGAATTGAATTCCCCTAAACCTAGTCTAATTATTTTATCACTAAGTTATTTCACACATATTTCCAAGTTTATCACCTATGGATTGTTTGCCAAAATACTATGTAGATTCATAGACATAGATCCATAGAACTCAGGAAATTTTTCTCTAGTTAAAAAATTATTGCAAAACAAACAAGCAAAACCTCCAAAACAATTTTAAAAGAAACACCATTAGAAGACAAGTTTCTGTCTGCAATATTAAGACTTGTTTATTCCTTCCAAACTTAACTGTCAAGGAAAAAAGAACATAGAAGGCAAAAAGGAGGCAAGAGTTAGAGAGGCAGCGTACGTTGAAATTTTTCTCAATCCACTAGTTAATCAGAGAAGTAAAATTTATGCGTGGAAATATGGGAGACCCTTTCTCCACCATTATTTCTGAAATTATAGAATTTAGTCAAATATTAGATGACTTTGTATCCTTTTGATGGGAGTTTTCTATTTAAGTAGCAAAGAGGTCTCAAGGAAGCCTCTACAATTCATGTCTCATGGCTGCAGATACTCCCATCAATTTTGCATAGTCATCTACTTAACGAGGAGGAAAGTGAATCAGAAAATTGAAACAACATGAACAAAGTCACTTGTGCTCTTGTAGTTTACTGCAGGGAGAGCTGCATGTCTAATTCCAAAATACTTCCTGCCTTGTTTACTAAATAGGCATGCAACAATAAAAGATTCCCCTCTGATTAGTGTCTTTTGAATTTGATTTTTAAGTATGATATTATAAATATTTTGAATAATTGTATTTTGAGTTAAATATATATTTCTATAATTAAAATCAGAAATCTATAATACCCTGATCAACTATAAAATATGCCTTGTACCCTTCATTTTTTTCCTTTGTCTTCTGCATCATTCAGATGTTGTTTTGCCATTTGAATTTGTTAGAATATAGAACACAGATAAAGGGAACCCTAAAGCCCTGTGATCATTTAAACTGTACAGTTTAGGACTTTTTCCAGCCCTGCCTTTTTTGTGTGTGTAACTCCTACTTACTAACATTACATGTTTCAGATATTTTGTCATCTAGCGCAAGGGAATAATAACTGGTTCTAACTTTTTTTAAACTCTTTAAACAAAACTGATATTTTTAAATCCAAATTTTCCTAAAGAATAAAAAAGGTAGTTATTAGTTATAAGCAATTTTAAAAGGCATTTCCAGTAGGATTTTTTTTATCTTGCCAGGTCAGTAATAAAATGGGATTTGATTTGTAAAACTGCTGTTTCATTTTATATATCTTTGCATAAAGCAAAGTGCAATTGTATCTTTCTTAACAATATTCACATTTTTTAAAATTTTTCCCACATTATGGTTACAAGTTTGGGTTATAATGTTCCATTGCATTCTCTCTGTTGGCATCTAGATCCCTTTAATGCAATTTAACAGATATTTATTGAGCATTCATAATGGAAGGAAAAACACAAGAACACAAGAGAAGAGAATAAGAGAAGAAAAAAATGTTTAAGATCCATGAGATTTTGCTTTTAGGTACACTTGGTATATTGTCAAGAGTATTATATGCCAAATTTCTTTCAAGATATTTGCAATATTCTGGTGTTTTATTTCAAACTACAAGGATCAGATGTTGTTATAAGCATTGGAGTGGTATCTTTTTAAATTTCATTTGAGAGTGCTGTTTTCCAGGCCATGCATCTGAACAATAATCTTGTGCATGACCATAAAGTTGACTTTCATAAACCCACAGGTCTTAACCAAGAAGGGACCTTTAAAGCATGCGGAGCTCCTGCCTTTAGTCAAAAAAGGGAATATTATATCCACATTAAAGATAAAATAACAAAGAAACCATGTATGTAAGTAGCTTTAATAGGTTTCCAAATAACTCTCTTCCAACTCTGACTTGGTTTATATGAATAAAGAGTGTGTGTTCATGTCAATGAACTATTAATACAAGTGTTCATTTAAATAGAAATCAGTAGAAATATACATCTTTAGCATGAAGGGTCGTCTGATTTAAATCAGATGGTTGTTTTTCAGAATTGAATTCTTATATGTGAAATAATGTGTCAAAAATTGCATGGAATAAGAAATAAAACGAGGGTGTCTGGATTTTTATTTGGATGCTTCTCTCCTTATTCCAAAATTAAATTTGAAATGGGATTAATACAGGAAAAAAGGGAGCAATAATAATGGACAGAGAGGCAGGTGGCTTCGGTGTTGAGTTCTACATCTCTGAATATAGTGATTACTCTGATTTCTTGAACATATTGTCTATTCCATTTATGAACTACTCAACATTTTTACTTATTTTATGGCTGTCTTTCAAATCAGACTGTGAGTCCTTTTGTCTAAGGACAGGGCATTACATCAACTTGGGTTACCTCCAGTGACCGCCACAATACTTTACATTGAAGATGTTTAAAATGGGCTTTATTGATTACATCGATAAAAAGTCACTACATATGGTATTGAATTTAGAGTGAATTATTCAATTCTCAAAATATTTGGATTCAGTATTCCATAAAAAATACTAAAATAATTTTTGGGAAATTACTATAAAAACCAAAAGTGATTTTGCTTAACAAAGTGATTTGCAGAATTCGCCCCTATGTTTGACATTATTTATCTGCATATTTCTACATAATTTTTTTATTAATATTTATGTTTACAATAGGAAACAAGGGACTGCATGAGAAAGTAAATGGTATCAAGTAAAGTACTGGCTATCTAAAACTCAGAATAATCTTTCAGAATAACAGTTTTCCAAATAACAGAGAATTTACCCTGTATAAGCAGTATTTAAGAAAATTATTTTAGTTAAAATATTAATGCTAATTATATCATATTTATATTAATCCAACATATTAGGCTCAATATAAAGACTCAGAAAAGTTCATTTTTAGTGTTTTTTTTTCTGCTTTTTATAATTGTTTTTCTTCCCTTGAATTGAGATACCAGGTATCACTTATTGCTGCTGTCAGTGTAACCACTCATGGAAACATATTTCATCCCTAATTTCTTGATTCTAAGATGCGGTTGGTTTTCCAGGTTTGTTAGAATTGTGTGTAAAATATGTATAGATAGGCTCTGAAACCTGCAGATTTCTTTTAAGTAGTAAGCGAAATTTTAATTCCTGGATTTTGTGAATGGAGTTGCTTGCTTGGTGATCAATTTTAACTAAATTTAGCGTTCTTCTCTGTTTTCCAGATATAAGAGATTGATGGATTATCAAGTTTTAGGGTAGCTGAGCTATAAATTTATATGATCTCAAGTGTCTTAACTTAAGCAAATTCTACCTGTCCAATAAAATATTTGTTTCTACTGTATTGTAAAGATCATTCTGCCCGATATATTCTAATGCTGGCTAAATTAGTTAACAGAGACTTACTAATATTGATTCCTACCCCTTCCCAAGTGTGGCTACCTTCCCATAGATCTTGACTGATAGCAAGTAATGCTGACAACACACAAGTGGTATAAAGCAGTTATCACCTTTCCAAAATTGCCCCTCAGTGCTGTCCAGTTTCTAAAAACACATTATTCTTCACCCTCCAAAACTCTCCAACTTCCCAGTATTCTTCATCCAAAAAACCCTACCTCCTTGTTTTGCTGCAAGTTGGTAGAATTGCTGTTGCCTCCTTAAACATTTCTTCAACTCTGCTATAATAGAACCGGTTGGTAAAGGGCTAGTGGAATGGGTTTTTTGCTTGTTTGTCTGGGAGATTTATAAATTCATAGTCAATATATAATATATAGCACAAGGTATGGATCAAAGTTCACTTTTTTAATAAATTGTTTCAGTACCATTTATTAAAAACTCCTTCTTTCTCTGCTGAATTGACTACATGGTTGTCAAAAATCAGTTGTCCCTATACGTATGTGTCTATTTCTCGCAATCTACGCTCTTTCATGATCTGGCAGTTTGTCAATATATCAAGATTGTGGTAGTCAGTTTTCTTAATGCATATAATAGTATCCCAGAAGCTCAAAGCAGACGTTCTTTTCACACAGAGGTAATTCCAATAAACTTGTTTTGAAGCACTGCCTTTAATTGTTGGCCCCAGGGTCTGGATTTTTTTTTAAGTTATTTATATATTAAGTGCTTAATAATGCTGACACTCAGGGCTTCCTTTAAAAAGCACAATGAGTCTCTTTTTTATCTCTCCTCTAGATACAAGTATAGGAACTACTGTCTAGAGAAGAAGTTTTAAGAATTTTACCTGCAAGTAAATGCTTATGTTCTTTTCATTCCTTCATAGTTCAGTAGGAAGTAAAGATAGATGTTCCAATGGAATTGGGAAACTGAAATAAAATTGGGGATCACATTGTTAAACATGTAACAGACTATGGCTCAATGTTAAGATCTCAAAAATAATATTTAAAGATGTGTTGGCTTTGGAAAACCATTACCAACTTATTGTAGATCTTTTAATTCAGCATGCATTAACAGATACATTTAACAGTCACCCTCGAATTTGGTTAATTCAGAAATTGTTAAATATAAAAGCAATCTAGAAAAACTATATCCAGCACTAAATATAAATTTAAATTTATATAACAAGTGCTATACCAAATAATACATAGTTCTCTCATCTCCTCAAATTCCAGCTCTACTCTTCTATTCCTAGTTCATGTTTCTATGTCACAGTATTAGAGACATAAATATATTTTGGAACAACACATTTTACAGATGAAAGCACTGGTGACTAAGATCATTAGTTGACTTGATAAAGGCTACATATAGTTAATAAATTGTTGGGACTGGTAGCCACACCTGCACACAACAGTGTTATCTCCCTTCCAAATAAAGACAATGAGCAATTGTTAATAATCAACGTGTCAAATGATACTGTTTAAAACTTTGGATTGCATAGATTGGTAAGAACCTATCTCCACCCTCAAAAAGTTTAGCAGGACATAAAAGACAATGTGCACATAAATACAGCGCATGTATGGTGCCACATTATGTGTTTGGAAAAGTGCTACAAACCAACGTGCATTAAATTAATGGGTGGTGGGGAAGGATGAAAAAGAAGGAGAAGGGGGAAAATATAGAAACAGTAAAAAAAGCAAGATCTCTTTAGGTTGAGACAACGAAGGGAAGAGTCTTTAAAGGGGAGGCTCTTGAAATAATACTTGAAAGTGGAAATTTGAAATCTGGAGGAGAACTAGAAACACATTTCTGCCAGGGAAATAAACATGGGTAGGCAAGAAGGTTATGACAAATCACACCATTGACTTTTGCCACACAGCCTCCATGCTGAGACCTTCGTTCCCCTACAACTTTACACTTCGAAGACCACCTGCTCTTTTCCCGTCGAACCACTGCCATTGACTGGGGACAGTGCACTTGCTAAGGTCACTTCTGCACCTTGGGAGCACGCCATCCTTGCAAGCATCTATTTCACTCAACCTATTTGTGCCTGAGGGGGAAAAATATAATAGAAACTTTGTTTTATTATCTGCGTTCATGAGAAACAAGCTGTGTATACCATTCCCAACAATTTTCTTTTTCTATTTTTTCTTTAAATGAAGGTGGGGAAAGCTTTTAACTCTCATAACATTAACATTACGGCCTGGCTACTTTCCAACTTCACCATGGTAGAAAAAAAAGCACCCTCCAATTTAATAACTAAATTAATTTTTCCTCCCTCAACAGCATGTGCAATTATTAAAGTCAGAAAGATCTTGGCAGCCTCTTGCACTGGTAAATAAAACGTTGCATTCTCATCATATGATTAATTAATGTTCCTGATCCAAGGAGATATGAAATCGCTTTACATTCCTTGTGTTATTGAAGAACCTAATGTGCATTACTGCTGAGGCGCTTTTTACATTCATGCAGTTAAACTGCAAAAAAATAAATATATATATAAGCCTCAAAACCCTACAGTTATTCCACAGCACTGTGTGGGTTACAGAAAACAAAACTCGAGGAGGTTGCTGAAAGGAGAGAGGGAGCAAAGGAGCAAGAGAGAAAAAGAGAAAAGAAATGGGGAAGAAAAGTTGGTCTTATTCTTAGCTGATCGATTATGCCAAGGAATCTGTTTGATTCTTGCTTTCCTATGGTTTGCCATCTTATTTAGTAATTTTTTGATGAATTGTCTCCTTATTTACAAGATAGGAATGATAAAAATAAACACACTAACAATCAAGAAACCTACCTATGTGATCCTAGGAGGTTATAACCTTTTGGCTCCTGTATCAACAGGCAAGAAATGGTATTCTTTAGGTTTCCAGTCACATCAGCAATTCTACAGGTTCAAGTGGGTATAAATGTGATGCTTTGGACAATCAAAAGAGGAGACATTATGGAACGTAGCGCATTCATTGCTCACTTAGAGAATATTCTGGACTCAATAAGAAAAGAGGACACTGTGTTTTCCAAATATTATGTCAAATATTGCAAAGAAAAACAACACAAATCAAAACAAACCAAAAAAGGCCAATTTATATGACACTTCCTACTTTGCTTTCTTTTTTCTTAAAGTTCAGTATTGTCTGATTACAGTTATGTATTCTCCTCCAAAAAGAGCAAATGACTTTTGCACAGTTAAGCAACATAATAAGCCATTTAAATATAAAACTATCACATTTTCTGAGGAAACTATTCTCTACCTCTTAGAGTTGAGATTTTGTCCTTTTAGACTTGAAGGGCACCACTGTGCTCAGGAGCAGGGCTGGGCGCCCCAGTGGAGAGCTCATTAGACCCAGGAAACTATCTTAATATGTCAGATGACTAACTCTGCCTCTGGAAGATTAGTAGAGAAAGAAATTCAAGGAGAATGACAAATCACCTCAGAAACAGAAACTGAAAAAAAATGTCTAGAAAATAGACAGGAAAGAGTAACCAATATGTGTAATGTTAAAGGAAGAAAATGCATTTATCTATTTTTAAACCACTTTCCTTGTCTGTCTTCAATATAATGTGCATCGTACAATCACTTAATTTTTCTTTTTTACTGAATAGAGATGCTCCCAAAAGGAAGAAAAGGCCTATATGTAAGTAATATGAAAGAAATGGACCCTGACACCCCTGAATAATTCAGAAATCTGCCAGAAAGGTTTTGAGAATTCTACATTTGCAAAACTCCAACATTTGGACCTTAATGTCACTTTCTAGTTAAACTCCTGGAGTACTGATGAGGATTATTGAATTCAGCTTAAGGTAATTGGTAACGGTCATGGAAGGGAAAAGTGATTGTGAGTAAAAGACAATGACAGTCTTGGTCCGCCCTTCCCCCTGTATCTTACTTAAGGTATATCTAACGAAAGAACATAGGCCTCAATGAAATATTATTTTTCTCAATTCTTAAATACATTTTGCTTTTTATTTTTAATTTCCTTCTAATCCCCACATGTTTTGTTTGCCTTTCCCTTAAATACAGAGTTTAATGTATACCTAATGTATTTTTACCACTCAGTGAATTTTGATAAAATATAGAAATGAAAATACACTCCAGACATTAGTATTTATTTTCTCCCTATTTTTTAAAATTGGCATGGCATTTCAAAAGTCAGCAAGAACTGAAAATTCTAACAATATTGCCTAGTGCTTGGTCAGGACACGCAAGTCTATTTTAAATTGGAACCCAGAATTGCTATGTGACATGACTGAAATTTAACTGTTATTGTCTTCCCTTCTCTCTATTAAAAAAAAAAATAGTTCTTACTTCACAAGAAAGCCAACAAAGCAAATATTATGATGGAGAAATGAGGAGAGGTTTTTCTCCTGGAAAAACAAGATTCTCAAAATTCATGAACTATTACTATTTATCTCTAAGAAAACTGTTATAATAGTAAAAGATCCTATATTTAGGCTTTTCTTTCATTTTCACCAAAAAGGCATGTAAGTACTCATGAAATACATAGAATCTTAATCTACCTTATTTACAGAACAAACAAGGTTCTGAAAATCAAGTTTTATGAAATAGAATCAATTATACTAACAGTGTAAAAATTTAGATTTGGACGTAGTTCCCAGTCAACCAAAAAGTGTAGTGTTTACTACGAAAATGAATTAAAAAAATAAAAACCCACTGGGAAAAATTCTGCTCCCTTTAGTATGCAGAAAGCACATGCTGGAAGTAGCTTCACCTGCCAGTTGTGATTAATTTGCTATTTCTTACAACGTCTCACTTTGATTATTAATGATAATGATTTGATTTATGAGTCCTGTTCACTGAATATTCTCAATTTCCAAAGATGTACTCTTTGGGGGAAAAAAAGAGGGAGGTGGAAGCTATTGGGGAGATAGTGACTCAGGTAATAGAATGTGGCATCATTCACCTCTAGATGCTGGTTCAAATCTATCTGTCCATGATTTCCTAAGGTGCGCAAGGAAATCTAGAGGCCAGGGCAGAGATACTGTATATAATGAATGAGAGAGGGATATCACCTGTGTTCTGAGGTTTTGTCTGTTTGTGCGTTGTGGGAATGAAGAACATTTGGGACCAGAGCTTTTGGATTTTAGGGCTTTTCTCCATACAGCATTATAACATGTAAACCCTGCAATGTGAATTGCATATTAGAGTATTGTAATTCATGCGTATATTAAGATTTTTAAGACTGTATGAAAAGATGCTGGTGCTCAGAATTGAATTACAGAGAATTAAGGCAATTAGAACTCTGAGGGGCGATACCCAGTGTTGTTAGAATATCGTTTTCTCTACCAGCTGACCTCCTCGTTGATCATAGAAAAGAAAACTCAGTAGAAATTAATTTGGTGCTTTTCATAAATGCAAAAATAACTCAGGAATAATTGATTTTTAAAGGTTGAAAATTACAAAGGCTCTCATCATCCTTGAGAAATATCTTCTAGGAAAATAAGTCTAAGAAAGAAAAATAATGTAATCATCTTCGCGCAGATCATACTCTCCCCTGGGAGTCTGAGGACCTGAAACTATTTCAGAGCCTTCAGCTGTCTCCATGAACTCACCGGGGGTTTGTGAGCCTCTGGTCCCACTAAGTGTCTTAGTATAAGTATTAATAGTAGCTAATCTTATTAGGAGCTTTCCAGAGGATAGACACCTTACATATATGATCTCATTTAGTCCTCACAACAAAACAGTGAGATAATTACTACTCTCCCCTTCTATAGATGAGGAAATTAAGGCTCCGAGAGATTAAGTGACTGCTCCAGATCCCACAGCAAGTAAGCAGTGCTGACTCTACTGCACTGTTACGCTTTCCTGCCTCTGAACCCTTTTACTGGCATGGCTACAAACTCCACACTTTACTCTAAGACCATGCTTTGCCATGACGAATTCTATCTCTTGCTGACAAGAGTAAAAACATATTGCTTTGAAGGAGCTGAGAATAAGGGGGGTAGCTAGCTCTGACCATTTGCTTGCAAACAAAGATCAATGGCTACTCGAAGAGATTAGGTTGAGTCTAGGAATTCTAGAAAAGGATCTTTTCATGTCTAGAACTTTTAGAAATCTCCTCCCTAACCCACGTTAAAAAGTTCTGTACCTATAGCCAGCTGAAGTAGTGTATTGACCAATAAAAACCTGGTTAGCAGCTAACTTGCAGAGCATTGGTTTTCACCTGGAGAACTTGTTTAAAATTCAGTAACCTGGGCCACTTTTTCAGAGATTCTGATTTGTTAAACCTGGAATTAGGTCTCCAAGTCTGCATTTTAGGCAACAATCCCCCAAATTAGGATTCTCCTGTAATTGAAACAAAAACCCTCCTTAAAGGCTATTCTAGTTCATCCCATTAACCTCTCCTTGTTGTAGTGTCTCTCTCACTTATTTGAAGACATGGGCATAAGTCTAACCAACATTAGTGTTTTCAGAGTTCCATCATTCTATACTCTCAAAGGGTGGTGCCAGCCACTCTCCTAGTTTCAACCGCCCATGGATATGTTAGTGGTTTCCAAGTTTATCTTTCCATTCAAGACTTCTTCAAGACACATTCCAGACTCACATGCAACTGTCACGTGGCAACTTCGCTTGAGTATTGTAGTAGCATATCACAGATCACAATTCCAAAATACATAGCTGCTTTCCTAAATCTCTTCTTCTTCATATGTCCCATTTTATGGCACCTTTATAAATCTCCTTTCCATTTAGAACTCCGAAAATCTTCTTGGTGTCCTCTTCCCTTACCATCTACAACAAATTGATCACATTTATGCTAATATTCACTTCCTAAATAGTTCTTGATTCCATTCAAACAGACTGATGATACAACACAGGTCCTTGTAACCTTTTGCATGGAGTGTGATGATGAAATCCTTGCTGGTCTTTCTACATTCATCCTGCTCACCCTCAAAACCATCTTCCTTAGTGTAACCAGTGGGATCCAATGTACCATATGGCTTCCTGCTTAAAATCTGTCTAAGGCTCCCAAACTCTCAAGCATCAGATCTGACCCTTCCTTCTTCCCTGACCTAATCTTGTGACAATCCTTTTTCTTTTTTTTTTTTGACACAGAGTCTCACTTTGTTACCCAGGCTAGAGTGAGTGCCGTGGCGTCAGCCTAGCTCACAGCAACCTCAAACACCTGGGCTCAAGCGATCCTTCTGCCTCAGCCTCCCGAGTAGCTGGGACTACAGACATGTGCCACCATGCCCAGATAATTTTTTCTATATATATTAGTTGGCCAATTAATTTCTTTCTATTTATAGTAGAGATGGCGTCTCACTCTTGCTCAGGTTGGTTTCGAACTCCTGAGCTCAAACGATCCGCCCACCTCGGCCTCCCAGAGTGACAGTCCTTTTTCACACATCACACTGAGTAACTGAACACTTGCATATGTTGCCACGCTCTGTGTCTCTATTCAAGTTATTCCCTCTGCCTGGGGTTCCCCTCCAGCCTCTAACTTTCCTGATAATTTCCTGCGTACCCATTTATAGTGCCTTCAATAGGAGGTACCTTAAAATAGTGGGAAAGACGTTGCATCCAAACTATCCAAAGTTCTAATTTTCTGATTTAAAAAAAAAACACCTACATTTTCTAATTTTTTATGTGACTCACCATACCATTTCCATGAAACATGATGTGGCGGAAGTGTATAATACAGTATCTGTATCTCTGCATAGCTGTGTGAATGTGGATGACACGCTCACCTCTTGCTGCCTCCCTTCCCATGTCTGTAATTTAAGTGGGTTGAACTATATCCAGTGAGTGATCTCTGAACTCTTACAGCCAATGAGCACTCACCAACATCTCTGTGTTCAGATTTATTCCTTCGCAAGGCACTTTCATAATCATCTTTGCCCTTCATCATGACCCTGTTCATTACAAAGTATATTTCCCACTTTGCAAATGAGGGACAGACTCAAAATATTTAGGTGACTGGTTTTCGACAACAGAGTAAGTGTGACTCAGGCTGCTCACAGACCCGTAGGAGAATCCAGCACTCCTGGTTCCTCTCACATCACTACAGAGCTCTGCAACAAGCCCATTAGTCACTGTAGATAACTCATATGTTGAACTTAATTCTCCAAAATGAGAGGAAAACAAAACAAATGAAATAAAATTATATACATATATAGTTACTCTAAATCTCTCTGTATACGAGATCTGTCCAGAAAGTGTCCAGCCATGTAGTATGAAAAATAGAGACATTGACTGAAGAAGGTACAAGATACAAGAAACATTGTACATAAGACAATGACACCTCAGTCCCCTTCAAAGCAGGCACTTTGGGACTTCACACAGTTCTCCCAGCTGTAGGTCTCTTAGCCTACCTACACGTACACATTCTACATTCTCAGGTGTTCTGCTTGTTGTAGGCCTTCCAGAACATGGATCACTTTCAACAGATGCTCAATCATCTTTGAAGCATTGGTGCTACACTTTTATTTGCATTGCACTCGTTGCATCGTCCCTGAAAGCCTTCTGAATCATCCAAATAGTTTCTGTGGAGGAATATTCAAGCTTAATGCAAAATTTGATGCAGATTCATCACTCTACTTGGTCAGTCATTTTCAATACAGACTTGCGCTCTCTCTGTCTCTCTGTCTCTGTCTCTGTCTCTGTCTCTCTCTCTCTCTCTCTCTCTCTCTCTCTCTTTTCGAGGTTTTTACATTCTGGTCCTTACAGTTCCAGATATATGTAGAAATGTTGGCAAGCTCCCAAGTCATGACTAGTATGCTTTGTAATTTTTAAGAAAATATTGCACAAATTCAAAATTCCATAACCTCATCCCCAAACCCTGGGATCACTGGGTATTTCTGGTTTACCATAAGAGCATCAAGGCAGTTCCACTCCCCTGACCTCCTTTGGATAAAGTCCCCTCCAGATTTTATTACTATTATTAATATTTCCAATACCCATTTAACATTATTTTTGTAAAGTTAATTGTAAATATCCATATTAGAAGTACGATTTCAGAGCACAGGCACAGTGGTTTGTCACAGAGCTGCTAGGATTGAAGCTGCCAGAGCAACATTCCTTCCTTCAATGAACCCCTGCATGCGGGATCGAAGACTAGGGGCTCCCTCAACGTGCTCCTAGTCTTCCATTTCCTGCATCCCCATGAGCCGCTGAGAAGGGAAATCAATAGTAGCTACTCGTGGGACAGGAGAACAATCCATCCTAAGTTGCTAAAGGGAAACGTTTGTCCCGTTTTTGTTCACTGGATGATACGTCTTTATAGACCCATGGGTTTTTCTGTGTCACAATACAGGATGTGGAGGAACACAGCATTGCCACTTAAGGACAAAATAATTGATTAAATACCAAGTACCTATGGGACCTGGGTACTCAATGTCTTGTTCAATCATAAATTGGACAAGAACACAAAGCACAGATGTTTTTTCCAACCTATTGAAGTAAAATCAAAGAGAGTTTTTGAAGGGCGAGATCTCATTGCTGTGTACTGGGAATGAAGCGCTCGTCACACTTAATGGGTGTTCCATGCCAAGTTCCCTAGCCCCTGGGGGTGAAAATTTCCCCTAAAAGGACCTGGAAGGAATTCAAGGCTGCTAAAGGCTTGAATAAAACTTGACTTAATGTGTATTGTACATTTTTATTACCCTGAGATGATATTTTATAATTACCTTATTAAATCATGTGAGAAAAACTTAAATGCATTATTAACAAATGATAATATTCCCAAACCAAACCAGTTTGGTGCTGGGCTCCCCAGAGAAGAGAAGAGAACATAGAGCGGACAGCAAGCAGACCAATAAAATGGTAAACATGTTAGTAGTAGGAACAAACATGAAGTGCCCTGATTTACCCAAAACTGTAAGATTTAAGAGAAACAAATCAGCCAGTGCTGGAGCTATATGGCAAAAAGACAGAAATCCTTTTGAGCTGTGCAAGAAATTCTAGAGTATGATTTGTGGGTGTTCCATAGGGATTAGCCAAAATAGAAATATATGTTTCCCAAAATAAAATGCATAGATAAAAATCTTCTGGGAAAACATACTCATTTTAGCTTCTTAGAAAACAAGTTGAATCATTAACATAGTTGAAATTGGCAGAATCAATTTCTTAATGGTGTTTGGAAATAAAAGGAATGCATGTTAATTTATATTCTTTCCTTCACCCTGCCTGAGTTCAACCAAAGCTGAAGGTTGTAGACACAAATTTAAGAAAAAAATTGTCTTAAGTATTCTTATCCAACCTACACAGTATGAAATCTTTTCAGTGAAACACCTTTTGGAAATCAGAATTGGAAATAAAGCTTGTAGCCAGAGGTGTGTTGCCACTCTCTGGATACTGCTGACTTTGTTTGGAAGAGGGCCGAGAGGGCGATTTCCTTCTCTTCTCCTGGCATTGTGCAGACTGATGTGCATGCAGGAAGAGGCAGGTTTTCTCCTGGAGCCTCTGCGGGGAGTTCTGGAGAGAGGGCTGGCTTCCAACTGGAGGTGATGAACCAACTGTAGGTGGAGGCCGACTCCTCTATTGCCTAACCGAAGATCAAAACAGATTTTGTTTTGGCAATTGTCTTTTAGAAATCAAAACCTCAGAACATTTAAAAATTATCGTTTAGTAGTGCATTAAGGGGGATGGGCTGGGAGTCACTTTGCAGCAGCTTGCAATATTACATTTAGGTGGAAAGTGACTGACATGGTTAATAATACTAATTGGTTACCCAGAAGCCTAAAGCACGGGGGAGGTTTATGTAAGTAAGGATGGAAGAGAAAGGAAAGGGCTTATACATTTCTGTCCTTGTTAAAATTATGTTGGCTGTATGTGCACAAATTTAAAGGCTATTACGTATGCCTAAATATTAGAAATACGAATAAAATACACATCATTTCCTTTTTTGAGTACCCTGTCCCAGATTATAAAAATCTGGTGTAACAAGGGGGATATTGACTAAGAACAATGACTGTTCAATGTGGATGACACAACCTACATGAGAAAGCATTTTCTTTATTGGATGTATAAATATTAGAAGTTTCCCAAGGCTTCTTCACAGCATAGTGGACTGTATGAATCTTTTGAAAAGCATACATGAGAAAATTGTGTTCATAAATATTTCTGTACTATGTCAGGAGATAATACAAAATATTCCCTTTTCCTAATCTTTCCTTTATTCCTTGAAACTTGTGATCAATTCAGGTTGGTCAGAACCGGCCTCTAAGGTCATTGAGTAAGATAATATCTGATGCATATCTATGCAGTAAAGCCAGGACTTTAATCTCTCAGAAATAGGCAATATAATATGCTAGTATCATAAACTCACATCTAAACTGTCAATAATTCAGAGGCTTGAGCAATCATCTGGACAGTCTAGAAAGTCAATTTAGACAATTCAACGACCACATTTTGTACTAAATTTATTAGATAACTGCCTTGCTGATGTAGACATGGCCCAAGTTCATCTAAAAGTTCTCAAGGGAGAATTAAAAACCTACATCCCATCCCAAACCTATGACCATTAGAAACCTGCAAAAATTCACTAACAAATTATACAAATTTTATTCTTATATGACATTACTAGCGTGGTTTATCAGAAAAATGTCATAAAAATTTTTCATGGTTTAAAATTGAAAATATATCGTATACATTTCCCCCCAGCTTTGTTAAAGTATGATTTAGAAATACAATTATGTATACTTAGGGTGTATAATGTGATATGTTTTGATATGTGTATACATTGTGAAATTATTAACTCAAGTTAATTAACATATCGATCACATACTTATCATTTCTTTGTGATGAGAGCTTTTAAGATTACTCACTGAGCAAATTTCAAGTATATGTATGGTACATTATTAATAACTAACTACAGTTGTCATGCTCTACACACTAGAACTCCAGAACTTATCCCTCCTGTCTAACTGAAACTTTGTACCCTTTGACCAACATTTTCCCATCCTCCCTCTCCAAGCCCCTGGTAACCTTCATTCCACTTTCTGCTTTAATGGGTTCAACTTTTTTAGATTCTACATATAAGGGAGACAATGCCCTACTTGTCTTTCTATCCCTAGCTTATTGTACTTATTGTACTTATGTCATCCAGGTTTACCCATGTTACTGCCAATGACAGCCAAAACTGTCTTGAATCTCACTTTTAGCAAAATTGTAATCCAAAATTGTAACACATGGAACACTCAATACAGCTTTATGAATTTATTATATATTCATATGAATAAGTGAATATACGTATACACGCATATTTAAAACAAATAATGTAGTTGGAAAGCAAGAAAGAAAATTTCCAGAAGTCATAACTTTGGAAGAAAATGTCAAATCAGTAAACAGGAGCTAGAGTTTTGTGACCCACAGTGGGCTGATACCATTGGGCTGAAGTTTTTGGAACAAAATCCATAGGTTAAACATGAGAGAAGGGACAGGAATTGAATTGATCTCCATAAGTCTGGGATCCAGCAACACACTGTTGTTTTGTTTTCTTTTGTTTTTTCCCAAGGAAGAACTCCAGAATATCTGCAATCTAGGATCCTAGATGAAAGGTCTTGCTCCTGGCCAAGAATAGAAGGAAGAGTGCCCATAACTACTTCAAAGCCAGGAGTCTGTGTCTAACAGTGAAGAGAGCTCAGGTTCATTTTATTCAACCTACAGATTCTTTTTTTTATAGTATAATGATTGCTGTTCAAATATAACATTAAAACCTAGCCTAAGACCTGTGAATTTTGCATATCATAGACAAAGATAAGCAAGGGTATACAAACCTGTCCAGTGGTAAATAATTCCCACAAGAACATGAGCTAACAAAGAATCATTTAAAAATCAGAAATTCTAGCATTTGTAATATAAGTGGACAGACCCAACAAATAAAGAAAATTAAATTTAAGGAACTAGAGATATTGACATCTTAAGGGAGTTTTAAAATAAGTATTTAGAAATCTTTAGAGATATAAAAGAAGGAATAACATCCATCAAGCAAGAACAGGAGTTTTAGAAGTGAGCTCTAACTGATAAAAAGAGAAACATGGAAAGTCTTAGAAACAAAGGGATAAAATGGTGAGAATGGGCATCTTAGTTTGGTTCCCAGATTTAAAGGGAATATTTCAAATATTTTGGTAGCCAGTAGTTTGTGATAGGTTTCCAGAATGTGTGCTTTGTTAGCATAAACACATTCCCACTTATTTCTAGCTTGCTTTGGTTTTTCTTTTTAAAGCAAAAATGCATGTTGAAATGTAATGTTTTTCTAAAATATGGGGATTATCACGTGGCTTTTTTATGTTCCTCCATTAATGTTATATTCTTCTAAGTTTTCCAATGTGAAAGCTCACTTGCATTTCTGGGTTAAATCCTATTTGGTTGGAATGCATTTTTTCATATGTTGTTAGAGTCCACTTTCTAATTTTACATTATATTTTATGTGCAATATTTCCCTTTTATAATATTTCCCTTCAAGTAATATCTCTCTTTTTTTGGTGTGAAACAATTTGTAGAGGATAGGGGTTAAATATATATTGAATATTGTTAAATATAGGTTTTGAAAATTGTTAAAACTAGTTTGGAACAGCTCTTGAGCTTAGGATAGATTTCTGACCAACCAGTGATTCACTTTCTTTAATAGCTATTTAGACCTATATCTTTCTTCCTGGTAAATTCTTAGTTTTCTAGAAACTAGTTTTTAAGTATAGAATAAATTGTTTCTAGCATTTGTTGTTCAATATTTACTGTATCTATAATTATGTCTTCTTCTTCAGTATTAACAATAGTTAATAACAATAGTTATTCATTTTTTTCTTTGTTCTTAGGGAAGTGCTTTGTTTTTCATTTATTTATATTTCCAAAGAAACTGCTTGTGTGTTATTTTTATTTTAATGATTTTTTTCAGTTTTCATTCATTTTTTCATTTATTTCTACTCTTTACTTCCACTCAGTTTGAATTTACCATTTTTTTTCCTCAATTTTTCAAAGTTGAACTTAGCTCATTGATTTTTTTCCACATTGTTTTCTATTTAATGCAATTAAAATCATGCATCACACTCTTCATCTTACAAACTTTAGCTTGGAGCATTTGTATTGTCATTCCATTCCAATATTTTGTAAATGTTATTATGATTTCTTTATTGACTCATAAACAATTTAGAAGTGTGTTCACTTTTGTTTACAAAAGTCTTCGTTGTTTTGGGGGAAGAGGATGCTATATTTTTCTTATTGTTTTCTAAATTTGTACCTCTGCTGGTAGAGACAGTGGAATATAATAGATTATTGGTAATTTTAAAAATTCCTTTCTTTGTGTTCTAGCAAATGCTCCATTTTTGGAAATGGTACATATTTTCTTGAAAATAATGTAGGCTACATATATGTTAGAGAAAACATTATTTGTTTTCCTTCCTCTATACATTTTTATGCTTAGTCATCTTTGATCTGCCTAATCTATCAGTTTCTGAGAAAGATCTATCAATGTGAATGAAAGAAAACTCAGAAAATATGTGATAGATATTTCCAAAATTTGAACAGTTTTTATCTGTATAAGGAATTAATTAGGGTGGCTCCAGAAAATAACATTAGAACAAATAAATAGCCAACATAGGTTATTAATAGGAAGAACTTTCCAGCAAATACTTCTGTTCAATAAATAAATAAAATTAGAAAAAATAATTATTTAAAATATTTATGTTCAGAGTATACATCATTCCAATATTATTTCCTGGACATTTGTTTGAAATAAAATAATTGTATGTCAAGAAGAAGTTGAATATTTGTGAATAACCAGTCTAATCAAAAATAAGAAAAAAATATACTTGTATCGTTACTCAAACCATCACTAATATGTGGCATCTACACTATTTTTGTTCAGTTTTATCTAAACCATTCACCAAGTACATAATTCCAGAAGGCATAGCTTTGAAGCTAACTGAAACCTCAGCAGAATACTGTGGTGAAAAAAGGGTGGAAGGTGAGCCAAGATGGCCCTGGATAGCAGACACATGTCTTGGAGAGAATTCTGGCTGTCAACACATACGTTCTAAAGGCATTTGGCACAACCCAAATACAGGAATCTCTCATCCACAGACAATATCCTCACTTGGTAGCAGCATTCTCCAGGTCATCAGAACTTTCACAGCAGAACCCCACCAACACTGGGCATATGGAAACTAATCAAGCCCGCCCCCACCCCTAAAGCATCCATAATATACCAATTGTTATCAAGGGTATTTCATCCCCACTTAAATGATCTGCATACAATGCAGGCTCTGGTTTTACTTAGGGACTGAAATATTAAGCAGAAAACCAAGACAGAATTCCAGAAAGCAAGCTGAGCCAACAGACTAAAAGATACACAACTCAGGAGCACTTGTCTGCCAAGGACTTGACCTAAATATCTGAGAAACTCAACCATGGCATCCAGCTGTTTTGTAAAATCATCTGAGGTCCCACGGCTGTCCAAAGACTATCTATTTTGATTAGAAATGTCTCAGGAACTACAGGGACTGAACATTCAAAAAGATACCAAGGAAAGGGCATGGAATTGGTGAACTGCAATCCAAACAGTAAAAGGTTCAGGCAGTAGTGCTTATCTCTGACTATCAAAAACATAATTCATTATTTTTAATAGTTTACTGAGGTGAAACTCACAAAACATAATCATTTTAAAGTCAGTGATTCAGTGGCATTTTATACATTTACAATGCTATGCAACCACCTCTACTTCCAAAATATTGCCATCTGTCCAAAGTAAAACTCCTTACCCACTAAGCGGTTTCTCCTTATTCCCCCCAGTCCCTGACATCTATTAATCTGTGTTCTATCTCTATGGATTTATCTATTCTAGATATTTCATGGAAGTAGAATCATATGACATATGACCTTTTGTGTCTATGTTGTCTCACTTTGTATAATGTCTTCATAGTTCATCTATATTGGAGCATGTATCAGTACTTTGTTCCTTTTTAAGACCGAATAATATTCCATATATATATATATATATATATATATATATCACATTTTTATCTGTTGATGGATATTTAGCTACTTCCATATTTTGGTTATCGTCAGTAGTGCTGCTATGCAAATGCATGCACATGTACATATTTGAGTACTTGTTTTCAATCCATTCAAGTATTGAGTGGAATTGCTAAGTCATATAATAACTCTACATTTACTTTTCTGAGAAACTATCAAGCTGTTTTCCACAGCAGCTGAACCATCTTACACTCCCATCCACAATATATGCGGGTTCCAATTTCTCCACATCCTCATCAACACTTATTGTTTTTTGGTTTTCTTTCTTTTTTTTTAATAAGAGCCACCCTAGTGGGTGTTAAGTGGTATCTTATTGTAGTTTTGGTTTGCACTTCCCTAATAATTAATGATGTTGAGCATCTTTTCATGTTCTCCTTGGCCATTTGTATAATATATCTTCTTTGGAGAAATATCTATTCAAGCCTTGGCCCATTTTTTTAATTGAGTATTTATCTTTCTGTAATTCATTTTAAAGGAAAGTCCATTGGCTAAAAATAAAAATAAGTTATTTTGTTAAATGTCTCGAAGAGATTAAATTTATATTTGGTACACTCACATCTGATTTCTCTCCCCTTCTGCTAACCCATTAAAATTACTTGCAAAGTTATTTTAAGAAAAATTAAACTTGCTAATTCTAGAATCTGTGAGATAGCCAGGCATGGTTGACCACACCTGTAGTCCTAGCTACTCAGGAGGCTGAGGGAGGAGGATTGCTAGAGTCCAGGAGTTTGAGTAGCTACGATCAGACCACTACTCTCTAGCCTGGGCCACAGAGCAAGACCCTGTCTAAAATATAAAAGGACCCAAAAAGATGTGGAAACTTGCAGCCTTGGGCCACATGTGGTCTTCTGGATCCTTGAGTTTGGCCTTTTGACTGAATCCAAATCTTACAGAACAAACCCTTTTAATAAAGTCATTTGTCTACAAAGTTTGGATTTGGTCAAGGGGCTGCACTTGGTGGTTTGGAGGACCACATGTGGCTATGTGGCCACAGGTTCCCCACCCTGCAGTTTCCAAAAATAACAGATTCCACAAAAATAAGTTATTTCACATACTCAAGTTTCTTTACTATCCCTTGTGTCACGCAACCTTGTTCTGTTAAAATACTAAACAATCCATTTTTTTAGTTACCTGCCGCACTGATGATGTGCTAATTTGTGATATGGAAAGTTCCAATTTGGTGACTAAAATCAAAAGTATAAGTAGCACTTCTGCCTTTTGATTTAATTGCATGGAATATGGAGGAAAATTAAATTTTAGAGAATAAAGCAATTATCATTTATGGCTTATGTATTAAAATCAGTCCTATCATTATAGATGGGATTAAGTAATTATAGGTTGGAAAGACAGCTGCAAAGGTGTTTTAAATATATCATAATTCAAGAATCCTCATATTGTAATTGAATGTTTGGTATAATAATCTGAAATTATTTTTATGCCTGTGAAATGAAAATGCAATAAAAAGTTTAATTAACAAAAATGCAATGGATAAGAAGATAATGGGAACAAACTTTGGGAGAATATAATCATGTCTTATATCATGAATGTATATTTAAGACACCATCAAGTGCAAAAATTAAGTTAAGGATAATCAAGGAACATTGTTATAGAAATATATTAATATGATGATAATTTCTTTTTAATTATTTTTAAACATTATATCCAAGGATCTTAATGCATTTTCTATTGCCAATTAACTCTGTAATAAGGCAAGTATTTCCCTTTATTTCTATTATGATCCTGCTAAACTGAGTCAAAGAGGAGAAAATTGTCTACCTATTTCACAGAGTAGAACAGTGGCTAACACAGACAACCTATATAATTACAATAGACCTGTCCCATAAATTATATACTCTAGGAGCCCGAAGGAATTCCCCAAATACCAAATGTGACAATGCATAAAAAACCAGAAGGTTGTTTTGGGGTGCTGTTATTAAGCACCATTCAAGACAAGTTCAATTAATTATCGAAGTGACTCACTCTTGCATAGACATATCACTGGTGCATGACAATTCACGGCTACACAAAATTACAGATGATATCATGCCACACTCACTTTTCAAAAATTAAAAGTTTGTAACTCCAAATGCCAAGAATTTATGGCATTTTTCCCTGCTGCAAATTTTGAGTTTAAAACTATTTCAAAACTAGTCCACTTGTACTATTACTTTTGAGTACCCCCTCGGGAATGTCAAACATATCAAAGTCAACTACTAATCTTTATCAAAAGTTAACTACAGTCAGGAACTCTGAACTTTGATCTTTATGTGTGTCACCTTTCTTCAATCATCAAAATAATTTGGCTGGTTAGGTATTCTTGCTGTCCCTGAGTGATCATCTAAAAGTGTCGTATGCATGAACCCCCAGAGACACGTCAGTGACTGAGAGCCCCATCCAATTAAAGGAGGTGTCAGGATCACAACCAAGGAATCCAGCCAGTGTACACAGCCCAGCCCCTCCAAGATGAAGAATATTTCGCCAAGATGGAGACATCAGAGCTTGCAGCAAGAGCAGATGTGAAAATCCAAGACCTGGACGTGAAACAGAGCTGTCACTCAGGAAAATGTCCTCCTTTTGTCCCTGCCACAAATAACCAAGATGACATGGAAATTAAGGGAGTGGAAAGGGAGTGGGTGACGCATCCTCATGTGACTACTCAAAGGGATAAATATTTAAGTAGAAAACAGACGAATTGCCATCATCAAGATTAGATTTTTCCATTTCTGAGTGGAAATGAGTTTCTGTAAGATGAAACTTTGGTGGCCGGAATAAGTTAACTCATTGAAAAAAAAAAAAAAATACCCCCTCTAGTTTTGTCTATTTGCAGCAATGGATCTCCTGACTCCTGTGATTACTGTTTGCCACATTCTCTCTCATCCCACCATACCTTAGCATTTACAAGTACAGGAAACTATCTATCTGCTTTCTATCCAGTTTCTCTCCAGTTTACTGCTGTAGACAATCTGCGCACAGACCCCATCTTCCCCTTATAAAATGGGAGACTTGCAGTTTTTTGAAACATCATTCCGATATCTCCTTCCTTATGTATTAAAAGGATGTGAAAGAATACTTTCCTCCCCCAAAAGTGTCCTGCATAAAGAGAGTCAGAAAGTGTCAGAAATCATTTATAGAATAGATATGGATCTATAAACAGCAATCTCTAAAATCTGTTTCTGAAGATTGGAGATAGGGTTCAATATCAAAACAAACTTAATAAAATAGCCCTTTCAAAAACAGGAATACATAGGACTCACCTAGGCATCTTAATGTCCAAGAACAAACTACAATTGATCATCTCTAGGAGGTCGCAGGTTTGTGTGAAATCAAATCACACGAGTACTATCTGCTTTGATTAAGAAGGTTTTAAACCAAAAGGACAAAAAAAAAAAAAACCAATACTATTGAAAATATCAAGTGTGTCATAGGAAAGAACAATTTCATTAGCAAAATTGCCTATTAATGTAAAGGAGAAATATGTGGGAAGGTGTCTGGCAATAATGCCTCGTCCAGTGCTTCAGAGCATTCGTGATTAATGTAGAAACTGTGACTATTAAAAGAAGTAAACTTGAGTTTATATCCTGTAAGTCTCATAGGCCTGTATGTTGATCATTTTTATGTGTCAACTTAACTGAGGCATGGGAGGCTCATATATCTGGTTAAACATTATTTCTGGGCATGTGTGACAGGGTGTTTCTGGAAGAGATCAGCATCTGAATTGCTGGACTGAATAAAGTGATTGCCCTTCCCAACGTAGGTGGGCACCATCCAACCTGTTGAGGACCCAAATACAGCAAAATGGCTGAGGATGGCTGAATGCTTGCTCTGCCAACTGCTTGAGCAAAACAACAGTCTTCTGCGCTTGGGATTGAACTGGGACTTAGACCATCAGCACTCCTGGTTCTCAGTCCCTTGGGCTTGGAGTGGAATTCATACCACCAGCTTTCCAGGGTCTCCACTTTGCCGACAGCAGACCATAGAACTTCTCAGCCTGCACAATTACATAAGTCAATTCCTTACAATAATCTCATCCTAGATATAGATACAGATATATCTCCTATTGGTCCTGTTTCCCTAGAGAAAGTCCAGTTTCAAAATATTTTCCTATCTTACCTGATAATTGTAAATATGATTTATCTTGTGGAAAATAATTTTATAATTAGAAATAAAATTTTAAAATATACATAGGTGACAGGATAATATTTTACGTTTCTTAGTATCTTTAGCTTTTACTAAATGCTTTTACATGCAACATCTCATTTTCACCAGTGATCTGCAAATTAAGTAGGGTGTATGTTATAGCCCCATTTTATAAAACTTAAAGCTAAGATTCTAGGCAGTGTAAGTAATTATTTTAAGATTATTAAGCTATTAAATGACAGAGCTGGAAACCAAACACATTTTCCACATACTTTAAGGCAAGCACTTTCATATAACATCTCACTGGCTTGCTAAAATGTGCATGGATGGAAGCAGAGGAACTACTTTGAAGGCAAGGCAGTATCTAACAACAGACTTTGATTCCTGAAAGTATTCTGGCACAGAAAGATACCTTTTGAAGGTAAACTCGAGAAACTCAATGGATAACCTCTTTATTCAACCATAGGTCTAAATACCTCCTTGGATATATTTAGATTACTACTCAGAGAAAATACAGATTACTACCCATAGAAAATAAATCTAAGGAGATTGCCAAGGATGAAGACAAATCTCTGACATAGGTTAGTTCTATCACTGTAAGATAAACACAGGCCTACTTTGAGAGTACATCATTCTCATAGACTTAGTCTAACTTTAGATCAAATAGCCTTAGTTTCAGTTGACCAAAGTCACCACGCTAGCTTATTTTGGAGCTATCCAAGGTGCTCGCCTCACTCTATAGCTTTCAGCTTGTCATGCCTACCTAGCAATTGTCCTGATCTCACCTGCTATATTGAGGGAAATGACTTTCAATTGTTTTTACCAAAACCTACAGTAAGTGAAATGGTACAATAACACACATACACACACATGCCCCTAAAAACATGAGCCCTATGATATTTTCTATTCTCTTTTACTTTATTAGAAAGAAAAGAATCTGGTTGTAGCCAACTAAATTGATTTCATGACTCACTAATGGGTTCTGATTGACAGTGTAGGGGAAAACAAAAACAAAAACAGAAAAGAGCTATTAATGCCCAAGCTCATGAGATACATCTCTTTGTAGCGTGTCTTATTCACCTTACCTGCCTTCATTGCCTTGCCTGGATGTGTGCTCAGTTCTGCCTTTCTGCCACATCTTTTCAAAATTATTTCAGTGCAAGTCCCTTTTGAAATCATGTTCAATCGATTTGAATTCTAAAATACATCCTCCACTAATCCAAGACCAAGTTCCCCTGTTCCAAATATAGGCATTGAGATTAGAGAGAGCATGGGGTGGGGGGAAAGAACTGATGTCTGAATTGGGCATACTTCTCCAAAAAACACCTGCCTAAGAAAGACCAACAGCATAAAACACACTTAACCATTCTCATCATTTTCCCTCTTTTTAGCCTCCATATTCTCTTCTTTCTTCTTCTTTAGCAACATGTGAGCAAACTTTGTAAACTGCTCTGTCGCCCATGACTGTCTTTCATCTACCAGGAATTGTATAAATGTGACCTACTTTAATATAGTTTCATGATAACTATAAGGTCAATATTATGATATTCATTGTTGTAGATGTGGAATCTTAGCTTCCAGGAGGTGATATCACTTTCCTGTGATGAAATAGACAGGATGTTATGGAAGCTGTTAGCTTAGGATATTAATGGACAAATAAAAATTGCTTAGAAGTGCATTATTACATAATGCACAGTTCAAGAACATGAGCAGTTTAGATACAACATTATAAACTAGCATGTATTAAGCAAGTAAAAAATAATGACGCATTCATCATTACTTTAAAAAGCAATTAGACCCTTAATCCTTGTGCTATTGCACAATTTAATCACTGAGTGACATTATTTTAACAACCTTAAGTACAAGATAAACAATCTTAAATAATCTCCTAATGAGAAACTAAGCCATGTGTCTTTTTCAACTATAGTACAAGAATTTGAAGGAACTACCATTTATTCTGAGCATAGCAGTGGTCATTTAATACTTAACTTTACTCAGTCTTATTCAGAGGAACTGTTAAGAGGAAAGAAGATCCAGTTTTCCTCTTCCCCCTTGTTTTTCCTATAAACTTTCAGAAATTCCTATAAATATTTGAACCATTGAAAATATAGGCAGAAGGCTGAGGCAGGAGGATTGCCTGAGCCTCGGAGTTCGAGGCTGCAGTGAGCTATGATTGTGCCACTGCATTTCAGCCTGGGTGACAGAGAGAAACTCTGTCTTTAAAAATCATGTAAAAAAAATATGGGCAGCAAAAACATTAAGGACTAGAAATGGATCAATCTAAGGTGTTTTAAGAAGTATTAAGGAATATTAAGGGAAGTGAACAGGGATCTATAGTTTTATGAATCTGTAAATGAGATATTTTAAAATGAATCAGATAATAAAATATAAAAGTAAACAATAATTATGGTAGTAACTATGCCAAGAGAATGCATTCAGCCAATTTTTTTTTTCATGGAGAAGGACTTTCTAGAGGTTTGAAATTTGAGAAGGTCTGAAGAGTCACTGGAGTGAAAAATGAAGGGTTAGAAAACAAGAACCCTGAAAGGATAATAGAGCTATTGGGGCAAACGAAAGGAAAGCGAATGGCGACTGAGACAGTTCAAATCAATGCAGGTGTATTGTAGAGAAGAGCCTGGCCCTTTTTCCTTCCCACCCATAATAGGCTAGAAAAAAATGCTTTAATTGCCTTCAAATAATTTCTATTAGACATATGTAAAGTACTTATAGTTAGGCAGTATCTTAAGCATTAGCACAGACACACAAAGGGGAAAGATTTTACTATTTCTCTCAACTAGAACATAAATGCAAGGTGGACTGAAGGGAAGCAGGTGATATAATCTATCGTGTAGTACTCATAGACAAAGTTTTATTCTGGTGACAAGGGACAAAACAGTACAAATTTGTTTACTTTCTAGGATTTGAAAATTTTCTAGAGTTATCGTAATTGGAATTTACCATACCATTGTGATGACAAATTGTAATGTTAACATGTGTTATGTGGTTTGTCTTTAGCAACAATATATTTCATACCTGATGGAGAACTAACATGCATGAAATAGTCTCAAGAAAATAGAAATTCATCTGCCCTACAGACATATATTATTCTAGACTCTCCAGTGTATGAACAGCTGTGCCCAAGACAGTTCTCCCACAGAACAGTTTAATTATCTATTTTTCTGTATTTGTTTGACTAAAATAACTTTTAAAATACTTAAAATCACCCCAAAGAGTACATGGGGGTTGAAGAAAGAGATTATATTGAGACTAGGGAGAAACCTACCAACTGAAACAATGTTAATTGAAGAAATTATGTAAATGATTCATTTTTCAAACTCTCTAACATCATTTTCATAAAAAAAATGATAATGGCAGCAAATTGGTTTTATGATCCACATCATCTAATAAATTTTCTACTTCGGGTATGCTCTAACTCTGCTTCAAAGGAACATTTGTGTTCTACCCATTGGCCTGAGACAATCTGCCCAAAAAAGACAGCACCTCTCAACTAGTAGTAAAAAAAAACAAGATAATGGATACAATTTTCCGATTTTTTTTTCCCTCATACACTGTTCTTCAACCTTTGGTAATGTGTGCACACTAGATTCTAGTAAAAATTGACTGTCACAAGTTATACATTTAGTTATTTTAAATTAATTGTGTCAATACTTCATTCTTCTCTCCCCAAGCATCTGGGTCTGGGTGATGTGCCTTATGTGAACGCAAGAGCAGGAATTAGAACCTATGCATCTGGTCTTTTCCCTAGCATTTTTGCCTTCCAGATCTAAATGCTTTGGTAAAACTTATGAAATACTAAAAGGGAAATAGTTCACAGTACTTCAAAAATTATTGATGAAAAAAGTACATAGACCTAATCGGAAATTTGACTGAATAATATTTTCGTTTTACAATCCAAACACATAGCAAGTCTCAGGCTGCAGTTCACTTTTTAAGATTTTGAAATTAACACACAGAATAAAATGTGAAATGAGTAAGGCAGAGAACAGAGATTTGCCCAAATAAGGGTGTTCATTGAAGTCTTTGTTTCAATCAAGTTCACTAGAAGTGAGTATTAAGACAGAAAATTAATAGGGGACTCATACAGAAAGGGAAATCCACACTCCTACCAGTTTGTAATAAACTTTTATCTCTATATATTTATAATTCTCAAGTAGTGGACATTTCTCTGCCCATTTTCTGCCTCAACTTCTCCACGTAAAACTTCATTGTCTGAGGATTCTTAATAATTTCCAGTCTCTTTCATATGAAGGCACAAATTTGGCCAGACACAGTGGTGCACGCCTGTAGTCTCAGCTACTTGGGAGGCTGAGATGGGAGGATCACTTGAGCCCAGGAGTTAGAGGCCAGCCAAGGCAACATAGACTGCCTTAACAAAATTGTTATAAAAATCATAATATTGGGTATAAATTATAAAGCAGCATACACAAGATTCATTCAGGGGCTGCAGATGCTGCAGTCTGTGTGCAGAGAGGCTGAGAGGATTAATATTACAGCACACCTGCCAACAAGTAGTCCTGACACTTAGTGGGGAAACCCTCCTCCTTTTAGACTATCTTGGTAAAGAACGTCATTTTCTTATTGAGACAAATGATTGTGGGAAATAATTGCATTTATTATCTCCCAAGTACCTTACATGCATGATCTCAGCTCACCATTTAACCAAACTTATGAGATTAGATCTATTATTAAACCAATTTTTTTTGGCTAGTAAAATTACAAAACTGGATTCAACCATTAGGTCTCTAACAATGTGGCTTCTGAAACACTATGTGCTTCTATTAATAAATCTCTTTTGAGACAGAAATCTAAATGAGTAATTGGAAACAACATAGTGTAATATCAATACACATACTGATATTGTATAATAAAACCAGTATTCTAAACCTTGAGAAATATATTACACCAACGAAAATCCAAAGGTACCAAAAAATGTCAGTGAAAATGTATGAGTATTTTATCAGAAGAGGAATATTTCTCATCTCATTCATTGAAATGATTATTTCTCACCTCAAATTTTTTGATACTAGAATCCTTATTTTAAAATATTTCTAGAAAAAAAAGGGACCCTTACATAGCAAACTTTTATTGGTATAGTTATCTGACTAGTTGTCTAGATGTGTTGATCTAAAATAAAAAAGAGGACAAGCAGTCGCTTAGCAAAATAAAACAATTATATATATATATATACACACACACACACATGCACATTTTTAAAGCCTTGCTTACATATGATTTTATTAAGAAACTGTCATCAGTATTTCTAAATGTATTACCAAATAAGTAGAGATTTTAGATAATTTTCAGTTCACAGTACAATTCTTTGAAATTAACCCACAAATTGGTTTTACCTTATATTTGTATTTTATCAAATTCATCTTTCTGACGTAGGCATTTCTTCTCTTGGGATTCTTACAAAGATAGTTATCGTGCACAAAGTACACATTAGCCTTTGGTGGTTTTTAATATCAGTTTAACATCTTTATGTTTAGTACATTTCTTTTCTCTCATCTGATCATGCACATGCTAAGATGTCAAAACTGAAGTCTTCTGACATGTTGGCTGTAGGTCCTAGACAATGTATAAAACTCTTCAAGATTCAAAGTTCAGTTTAAGGAAAAAAATTAGAAAATTCATCACAATGGCAAACTGTCATAGCAAATCTTAATGAGTGAAATTCATGATTGTGTGCACAGAAAAATATATTTTTTCATTGTAGTTTGAATTGAATGTATCATCTACTGAGAAGCAGGCAAGAAAAAACTCATCAAATTCAAGTCCAAACCTTCTTCATTATTGGGCTCTCTTGAAAACGATCTTGGACTAACGTGTCTATAAACAATCAAATTTACCTAAAATACAATGTTCTGGAAAAATGGTTTGGTTCATCTGTTTGAGAGCAAAGCTAACTCTTGTGTCATATTTTCTCTCTTCACAATGCATTTCCCTTAAATAGCTTGCAAAGTTTTCACTTATTTTTATTTATTTATTTTTTTCTTTTTTTAAATTTCGGAATATTATGGGGATATATACTCCTACACTGCTGGTGGGACCGCAAATTCGTACAACCTCTATGGAAAGTTTTCCTTTATTGATTTGAGAATAAAATTTCACTTAATTTAAAAAGAAAAATCACGACAGTAAAGGCAGCAATTGCATTTATGGCTAACTAAAACTTCAAAGGTGCTTAAAGACAGCAACTATTAAATTCATGGGAAATTCACCTCTTTGAAGAGACCGGTAACAGAGCACCAGAGCTTCTTAACAGACAGCTCATTACTGCAGACTGTCTATGCAAATTGTGCACTGACTACGGGCCCTCAGGGGAGGGTTTTTCTGTTTTCTGTCCCTGGTACTAACTTAGTATAACTTGCCATATAACTGCCCTCTTGCCAGTAATGTTAATGATGGTGATTATTAGTAATAACTCTGAGTAATGAGGTTTTCTTCCTTGTACTCAAAATAATTGCTCCGTGTAAATCCACAGCAATTTTTACAGTATGCGAAAGATTAGTAACATTAGAAACTTGGCAAATCTTACTTAGAGAGGCATTTTACCTAATGATCTAATCCATCAGTTCCTAGGCTTAACAGTCTTGAGACTTACTTAGTACTGAAGCGTCTCCCTTCTTTCCATAGCACTGAAAAACAATTTAGTCATCAAGCTACATGTTTAAAAGTTGCTGTTGTTGTTTTTTTAATGCCTTGAAAATGTAAACTCTAGTTTAAGCGAGGGAAACCTATGAGTGCAGGAAGATATAAAATGTACGGAAGATGGAGTAAATTTCAGACTGATCCATATGTTAACCGATCATTAATTAAACATGATTTCATCTCAGGTGAAATCTTTGTTGCATTGTTATGTCTAAAGTGGTTCTAGATTAATTTCTAACCACACCAAACTTGAGGTCAATTTAACCAATCATGTGAGATAGCGTATGAAAGAGCCAATAAGAAGTCAGAAATATTAGATATGTCATTGCTTTTCTCAATCCCATCCTCTAACATGTCCCATCATCTCTAACAAAAAGAACGAACGTATGTACGGAGAAAAGTTACTCACTTCTTGCTATGGGTCTTCCTAACCAATTTCTCTAACTTGACAGTTAGTTCATCCTGACAAAGATGCAGGACCACTGATTTCAATGAGGGAAAGGGAGAGGAAGAATATGCATTTGGGTTCAGTTGACTTCTTTTTACAGGGGGCTGTCTACACATAAGAACTAGGCTGACCAGATAAAAGAAATCAAGTTCCCATCTTAGAAAATTCCTCCTCTGTCCAAAGGACCTTAGATCAATCAGATCTTTTCAAAATATGGGACGGTAACATATGTTTTTCCTATTAATACTTCATTAAGGGGCTCTCCATACAAAGGAGAGCATAACTAGAGATCACCAATCCATTGGTAATTCCACCTCTGTTGTATATGGATTTTCCATATATATTTGGGTTTATTTCTAGCTGTTTAGGTTTGATTCGCTATCACTATTCCAACACCATCTCACTTTATTTGTTATCATACTACAGCAAGTCTTGATACTCAGGAGGGTAAGTCATCCTTAATTTTCATTATTCTGCCCTACCTTTAAGGTTGTCCTAACCATTTACCATATGAATTTTATTCAATTCATTGTCATGAAACACCATGTTAGTATTTTTTTAGAGGTGCAGAATATTTCTATTGGAATGTCTAATTTGGGATTTTAAATTTTCCCATTAATAAGCATAGTATATATCTATTTATTTCTAATATACTATACATTTCTTCCAGAAACCGTTTTGATTTCATTGATGTACTCTAATATTTCTTTGTTTTACACTTCATTAATTTCTTTCCTTATTTTTTATTGTCTATGATCTCTTGTCTTTATATTTAATCTGGTGACTTTTTCTAGTTGGATGTGTTTATTTTCAATATTTTTATCTATTGAAGGCTATATAATTATTTCTAAGCATAACTTTTACTTCCTCCAATAAATTTTGTTTTCTATGCTTTCTTAGTCATTTAGTTTAAAATATTTTATAAATTCTATTGAAATTTCCTTTTAACTCATGACTTATAGAGTAATGCATTGTTTAGCTCCCAAATATAAAGGGTTTTTTTTTCTCTTTTAATTGTCCATTTCAAATTTATCTTTATTATAATCAGCCAATGAGAATAAGTTTCTTATTGTAAAAATATATTTTTGTTCTCCCGTCTCCTTAGGCCCACAACCCTCAACTGCATATTTTGGAAGCAGTATTTTTGAACTCTCTTTAAGAAAAGAGCTGTACCTTAACACCTACCTTTAAACCCAAACCTAGTTCCTGTCTTCTTTCATCTATAGAGCTCTTTCAGTTTTCATCATCCCCTGAGAGTGGTACTTGAAAGTAGTATAGTACATCAGAATAAAAAACCCATTTGGTAGACCCTTGGCTTTAGCCCCACCCATCTTTTTGTGTATAAGTTCTATTTCTAATCCAAGAAAAGATTCAATTCTTTAGGCACCTGGGTATGACATTTATTGTTTCTTTTTAAAAAAAAAATATTTTAACTATAATTGCTATTTATTTGGAATACCAATAGGCACATCAAATCACGAATTTTCTCAGATTGGCTGGAAATCCTGGATAATATTACTAATAGCTACATCATCATCAGAGTTAGATGATATTATTTCACTGGATAGATGAAGAAACAGTCCTAGGGAAGTTGAGAAACTTGTCAATCAGACTTAATTAAGACCCTGAAAGAAATTATGCTGTCACTCAAGAAAAACATCTTCATGTACATGTTTGAAAGAAATTTTTAAATTTTGAGAGTTTTAAAAAATTCGATTACAAGTCTGTCTCTCTTCTTCCACACCTTTACCCAGGCTTGTGTTAAATACATACAAACAAGCATGCTTAGTGTTTATTTTTTAAAATAATCATTATTTATGCAGTATGTCACAGTCTCTTTTCTAAATACATTATGAATATTCTTTTGGTCACATAGATCTAACTCGCCTCTTTTTAAGAGCTGCAAGGCATTCCACAAATAGATATATAAAATGATGTATTTTATTGATGGATATGTGGGTGTTTTTAGGGTTTTAGGAAATTATGTTTAGTATTAAATTTTTCCTGTTAAAATCTATATAGCCAATTCATTGCCTATAATCATGATCATTACTTGTTCTCTCTTTAGATGTCACGTCATCTCTACTCCCATTACAGTACATATGTCAACTCAGATACTTGCCCTCAAGCTAGTCCCATTCCTACATGAGGGGACACCTGACTGGGAGAAATAATAAAAACAGCATACCTCAAAACCACTTATGAGTTTTCCTCAAAACCTCCCTACCTAGTAGAGTTGAAGATGCTTTTGGAATTCTCATTTCTGAAAGAATTGTTTTTCAGTTGTCTTATGAATTGTGTTTCAAGACAGGGAAGTTTTCCAGGAATAATTATTTCTCCTTACCTATCAAATTCAATCATCCCAAATTTATTAGGAAAATGCTATGAGGGTTCTCTGGGTGACACAGTCTGGCTTTTGCATTTCATTTCACAAAGCATAGCAATATATGCTCTGGAGGTAGGAATACCAAAAGATTCCAACTGTTGACCTGGAATAAAAGAGAAATAATCTCATTTGAGCATGCAGTACAATACAACATCCTTCTGCAGACTAAATGTGGTTAAACTCTGATTACTTGGAAAATAATGTCTTACATAAGAGTTCTTTAACCTCTTAACCTTCATTACTTAGTAATACCATTTTCTTGAGTCCGTTGTATGATTCACCTGAATTATTTTTTCTAGAAGCGTGCACAGAGAATGTTTTCAAATGTTTAAAATAATTTGTATAGCAATATTTTATAAATGCCACATTGAGTTTTATGTTAGCTAACAAATACATGTGAGCCAGGAAACAAGAAGGTGTTAGAGTGAAAGAAAGAAATAATAGATATGTACATGTACAAACAATAAGATATGTCATTCACTAATACTGATTTGAAAAAGTAATAATATAAAGTCAAAGAGGATATCAATATTCTTTAATTTAGTCAAGCTATAATTATACAATGAGAACATTGGCTCTTTTGAGACCATGTTAAAACTGTGCTGGGCTCTCTTGTCACTTGGACCAATGGACCTATTCATTCCAAGACTTGATTTCCTGTCCAGTTTAGCATACCATTAGTTGAGGGTAATTGTTGAGAGGATACTCTGTTACAAAAGCTACAGAACCCTCCATCATTTCAGTGCAGGATAGGTGCCCTGAATAAAGGATCCTATTTCCTCAGTGTCCTTCATTATGTTTGTCTCTTCACACAATTGTGTGATTGTGTACAGCTAAATAGTTATTTGGTGGTAATGGTGCATTTCAAATTGGTGACTCGAATAACAAGAATGGAGGAAAAAAGGGGAGTAAGTATGATCTTTGCTGAGCTATACACCTGCAAGTTTCAAATGAGTCAATCTGGGAACAGAATCCTGTAGAAATAATTTCAAGACCTTTTGCAATGACTGAGCGCAGCAGTTCTGTGAACAAAAAAAATTTAAAACTATGTAGATATTACACCACTTAGTCCTGTCTGTTTACCCAGACTTGCAGTTACTGCCTACCTATATATGCAAACTCCTCCTTGATCCTTTTCTACACATTCAATTCTTTGAACTGTGGGACGTGGACAAGAACCGCATCTACCTTTTTTCAAACAGGGAATATGATCTGGATTGGTGTCTCTTTAAATTGTCTCTTCCAGCTTAAAGAGAAAGGAGAGGACATTTTCCCACAACAATGTGCGATAAATGTAGAAATATTGCTTCTTTCCGTGCATGAGCTTCAACACATTGTAGAGACGTCCCAGTAGGAAATGTATGTTTGATTATGTTTGGTCTTCTTTTTAAATTACTCTGCATTTAATTATGTAGATTGTTCTATAATTAGCTGATATAATACAATTTGGTAAGTAGCATGAATTAAATAATGCCTTAAACAAGAGAGTCTAAAGTCTTGAAAATTTTTTTCATGTCCTTTGGTGTAATTTTATCTGAACTATATATGGATTTATGCCTGTGAAGGATGGAACTAAAGTTAAAACCACTAAATATGCAGTTTGTAGTCTGCAGAATCATCCAGCAACTAAATTATTGAGGAAAGGCCATGTTTCATTGAGTCCTCCAATAGTTTGAAAATACTGGAAAGGCAAGTGAGGATGAAGAAAAAAATGAAACTTTTAAAAATGTTCAGACTAACTCTGTGAATGACATGAATAAACATGCCTGTGTGAGAATGGAAGGATAACTACAAGAAAGCAGTCTTTCCCCGGCACAATAACCAAGACATTGCTGTGATTTCATCAAATAGTTGTTGATGGAGTCATTATCTTTGACCAGCATCGTGATCAACGTGTCTGTCAATCACATCTTAAACCTTCTGAATCTCAGTATATGCTCTAGTCAATTCAAATCTTTAGCACTTCTCTGCCTGACAGATTAGTAGCTTTGGCTTCACCAATTTAAATGTTAGGGACCATTTTGTAAAGTATCAAATAGTCGGTACATGTTAATATCTGAACATGGCACTCCAATTACTCATTTGATTTAACCCATTCCCATTTAAATCGAAACTTGAAATGCCTTTCTGTGTATTAACAAGTTGTTCTGCAAGAAAAGAATTACCAAAATGCAGAGTTTTATTTCCTCTCCTCGGTCTGTCTGCAAAGATATGGCAGTGAGTCATGCATAGAAAGCTTATTTATACTTGCATGTCACACAAAGTTTCCCAAAATGTACTCATCTGCAAATGTTTTCCCCAGCTTTACAAACAATCATGTTGGCCAGAACAATGGTGCAGCTGTGTCCTAAAGTTCAGTCACCTGAAGAAGTAATAATGTTATAAATTGCCCAATGATGAGTTTATTGACTGAAAATTAAGAAACTTAATCAAAAATATATTTGTGTTTCAAGAGCAGTTAGAAAAGAGAAAATTTATATGAAATCCAGACAAAGGTCAGAGTTGTTACTTGCATATATTTTTTCCCTGCAACCTCCATGATTCAAACTTAAAGGGCTAGAGAAAACTACCCAAATTGTGGCCCAGGGTCAGCCTACCATTTCCGAAGTGAACTGTGAAAAACCGTAAAAATACAGAGACAAACATTTGTAAATAGAATTGCATCAAAATAGCTAAATGATGAGCACGTTTAATGAAGAAAATAACTGAAGAGGAAAGAATGAAGAAGGTACCCTTAAGATATTTTACCCTGAGCTAATTTTCAACAGTATAGCAAAGTTTTAGAATTCCTTAAATACAAAAGTAGGCAGACCAAAAAGACACCCAGAAATTATAGATGGAATGTGGGCAGTCATGAGCCTTTGGAGGCTGAGGCAGGAGGATCACTTGAGCCCAGGAGTTTGAGGCTGCTGCGAACTATGATCATGTGATCGTGTCACTGCACTCTAGCCAGTGAGACCTGTCTCTATAAATAAATAAATACATAAAATATCTAGGTCGCCTTGGGAAAACAACTCCCATGCAGTCTTTTTTAAGGCGCCAAGCTAGATACCTTCTAATACTTTTAAATCATTAAGGCTGCCTTTTCTGTATGTTGTCAGAGTATGGTAACAAATAACACCAAATTCTATGAATAGTAAAACTACCTTTGAAAAAATTACAGAATAAAAGATATTTTTACTTATTTAGTATTTTTCTCACCTTTAAAAATAATTCAACTAGTTGCTAATATGCTTTCCATTGGAAAAAAATAACTGCAAACAATCTGGTCTATTTTATTCTTGGCCTTAATTTTATTTGTAATCTGTGGTCTTTAAAGTGAAAGGGAGAAAGAGAAGAAGAGAGAGATCTTTTGGGAGGAGATAATCCAAAACATTGGTCATCTTTAGGCAGTGCTATTTTGTGTAAGTCCTGTGACTATGCATATTCACATGTTATTACTCTTTAGAGATGGATTTGTTACATGGACTAAGAGGAAATATGAAAAGATCGAGCATCTCTTTAGAAAAGGCAATTTTTATGACCTGGGATTGAGCATCTCTTTAGAAAAGGCAACTTTTATGACCTATCTTTCTTAAACAGAACAATTTCTACTACAACTACTACTCAAGCCCATAGGGTTAAAAAGAACAAAAATGACTTCAATGCAATTTTTTCAAATTGCTTTACAAAGATAGAAATATTTCATCATTTGAAAGCAATTGTTTTTCTGAATGAGGTGATGACAGAAATATAATTTTTCTGTAAAAATGCTACACACTATTTGTATTACTGAAAAATATAAAGAGTACCCATTCATCTGCAGTATGAGTCGGGTCCTAGCAAAACAGCTTCCTAGGTGGTCCACGTGCTTCTACCACCAGGTAAACTCATCCAGGAGTAAATTTTAAAAGAAATGTTTAGAGAAAAGTGTCTTTAGGTAATTAATTTTAAAAGAAGAATCATATTCATTCTTGAGAATGTGGTATATGTCTGTCATAATTCAAGTGAAGGTCACTGTGACCCAGGTATGAAATCCAAAAATAGAGAATCCATCATTCAGTTCTCTGATGTGGTAATTCTTAGGTTTGTCTCATCCTTCCTGCATCTACAATTGATCAAGTAGACCTGAGCTTGCATGTAAACATCATTCCTGCCTTTAACCACTTTACCGTGACTAGACCATTAATGGAGCTCACTTAAAGTGACAAAAAGACTTTTCCAACCTCAGCAGGCGTCGTTAAATGAAGATATTTTTTTCCCTCCCAATGCAACCTCTATGTAGAAAAGCAGATGGTATATCCAGGCCACTGACCAAAGAGCTATAATTAGCAATTATGTTACTCATTTTCAATAGGCTGTTTAGAATTACCTTGAACAAACCCTGGAAATGTTATTGTAAAATAAAAAATTGCATTTGTGCTATTTCTGAATCATTCAGCTTAGGAAGACGTTCATATTTAAGAATAATTTATGCAATATCACAGAATAACAAATCAGTGTCTTTCCCCCAGCAGAAGCCTAAATTAAATGTTTGAATCTCCTTACCCAAAATAAATGGTAGCAACAAGTACCCTTTGGAAATGTTTATAATTGACCTCCTTTTTGGACTCTTTAGTGATTGATTTGAGATTCAGCAGGAGGTAAACATTGTGCTATTAGTAGGCCTGTTCCACATTCAGACATACACCAGCCACTGCACAGCTCAAGGGATAGAGATCTTTAAAAGTTAACTGGGACTCTTACAAGCTAAAGAAATAACTAAAACTAACACATTTTTTAGTGAGAGCTAGGGTTTATGCAATGTGGTCTTCCAATGTATTAACATCGTTGATAAACTAGAGGAACATTTCTAGATATGCCTTGAGACACGACACACTGGTAATGAGTTGATAATTCACAAGTTTCTAAGTAATAAAATAATAATAAAATCTATAATAAAAAAATAAAAATTGAACGTAGTTTTATTATTGAATTGCTTTACTGGTAAAACACTATGATTATAATGAACATCTAATGAGATAAGTTAGGTCTCTACGATTTGATTTACACTGATTGGAATGTCCCTGCCTGGAACAGAATAATCCTCATCATAATTGTCGTCAGAGCAATACACACATATATTACATTTCTGTAGCATCTTATAGTTTATTTTATTTATTTCTCAGAATAGCCTTGGAAGAAAAATAAGCAAAGCGTGGTGGGAAAGAAAACAAGGTAGAGTTGAAATCAACAAAACCCGTTTTGGATCCATGTGTTTTGTATAAATTTGGGGAAATTACTTAATCTTTGTAAATCTTCATATGATAACATTTAAACTGTAACTAAGTAGTATTAACCTTGATGTGTTGCTATCATTGTTTATGATCAAGAAATAGAATTTGTAGTTGTTTACATTTCATGGATGAAGAAGGTTGGATGCAGAAAATTAAAGTGACTTCTGTAAGATCACACAACTAAATAGCAGAATCAGGACAAGAATTCAAGAATGCAAGAATTCCACCTTTTGTATTTACTTCAGTTCTCATTCTGGCTTTCAGACATAAGTTCAAATATTACCTCTGCTTTAAAATCTTTGAGAGTAGCACAGTTACTCTCTTAGACCATAGAAACCTCTAGCAACCTCAGTGCCACCTATATACCTTATTTGGGGCTTTTAATCACATATATTATAAACGATAGATGAATTGATATGTAGACAGATAGTTGGATGGATGAATGAATAGGTATATATAGACAGATAGCATGAAAGAGACTCTCTTTACCTAAATATATAGTAAGTTCTTCAAGGACGAGGAACTGATGCTTAAAATGAGGATACGTAATATTTTTGTGATGCTTTCCTTTTGATGAACAAAGTTTTTCTAACTACAAAGAGTAACACAAAATTGGATTCTAGGATACAATTTTTAATGATGAGAATGATGTAAGTGCAGTCAAGGAGTAAGTATTTATGTAATATTTCCACAGAAATAAAAATTGTAGTGATTTTCACTATAGATTGTAATGATTCTGACTTCATGATAAGCATACCCCCCCATCACATGGCTGATGCATCTTTCCATATAGTCCATGCCAAACAGGATGAATAATTGCCTCTGAAAAGAAAACTGCATGCATTCATGATGAACATTTTACTGTCATTCCCTTGGAATGATTTGAATTCTTTAAGCCCAGAGACTATTATTAACCTTAAGCATGATGTTTAGGCTGAATATCTTACTAGACTTCTTTTACTATTTCAGATTTGATTACAGCAATGTTATCAGCTCTTGGATCCCAAATAGTGCAATAGCTGTGCTTACTCTAAAAAATATTTTACAAAAATAGATGTTGAAAAGTAATTTAATTGGCATTTGGTCCATATGTAAATCATTCAAAGGCAACTTTAGGGATGCACTGTGTTGTCACAGTTGCTCTTAACTACCCTTGCCACTTTGTCATTGAAGCCAAGTAGGTCTTCCTTGGATCTAATGAGTGATTAGTGTGTATGTTTGTGTGTGTGTGTGTGTGTTTGCCCCAATCTAAGTTCTGCTTAACTATCCAGAATAGCTAATTAGCCTTCTCTTTATGATATTAGTAAATTAACCTTAATCTAGGGCATTTTAAAGTCAGATGCTGCTCAGTATCCAAAATAATTACTCCAATTTATTTTTTCTGATTGAATTGTAACAAATATATCTACATCCTGTTCATACACCCCTATAATAATCTCTAGCTTATACAGATTCAACTTAATTTAGAATGGAAAGCGTTTTTCCTATTCACTAGTTTTTTGAAGGATACGGGATCAGATTGAGATCCTTGCTCTTGTTTGGCTATACATTTTACTTTCCCAATATACAAATTAAATTTTCATTTGAAAAACAATAATCCCTCCAACTCATTTCTAGATAGTTTCCTTTCTATGGATTAATAGAACATATTTTACCATGTTAACATGAATGTTAGGAAACATGTTCAGTTTATCCCTCCAATTCTAATAGAATGGAAAATGTCTAATACCCATTCACATCCAAGTACAATTATTATGTTCTGTGCCTAATAGAGCTACATCTGAAATTAGTATTCCCCTTTTACTTTACAGTGAACTTTTCAAATTATAGAAAAAATAAAGCAACCCAACTTCAACCATTCTTAACTGTCCTAGTTCCAACATAAACTCATGCATTTAGCCAATTTATCAGAATTCAGTTACTCTGAATGTATCCTCAGTGCCTAATACAATGACTGTAAGTGAATAAATAGCTGTTGAAAGAGTGAGTGGCTGAGTAAATAACTGTGGATTGACAGGTAAAATAGAGATAAAGTTGTATGATTATTACTTTACATTGTTAAAGACTTTAACATATTAGGGAATAGCTATGAATGTGGACACTCAAGGCAAATCTAGCCTTAGCTTCACACAAAAGTATCACTCTTGCACAAGGAAAGCAAAATGTCTATAAGTTTTGGTGATATCAGTCTAGAGTTTACTGCTATTTTGTAGCTTCATATTTCTTTAAAAGAACTTTAAAACCTATTTATAAAATGCACAAAACTTAGATAAAACTGAAAACTTCCTTCAAATATCTAGAGTTTAACTTGTTATAGGATTCGTAATGCAGGGATAACACTATCATGATAAATGAAGGCTTTTTAGTTTTCACAAAGAATGTTTATTTACTCTATTTTCTCCCTTTATCGCATCCTTAAGGTGCTAAATGACTATGTTTTCCACAAAGTATAGATATCTTGGTCCATTCAGGTTGCTATAACAAGACACCTTAGACTGGGTATTATATATTGAGAAATCAATAACAGACATTGATTTCTCACAGTTCCTTTTTTTTTGTTTGTTTTTTGTTTTTTTTGTTGTTGTTGTTTTGTTTTTTTTGAGACAGAGTCTCACTTTGCCCAGGCTAGAGTGAATGCGTGGCGCCAGCCTAGCTCACAGCAACCTCAAACTCCTGGGCTCCAGCAGTCCTGCTGCCTCAGCCTCCCAAGTAGCTGGGGCTACCGGTATGCGCCACCATGCCTGGCTAATTTTTTCTAAATATATATTAGTTGGCCAATTAATTTCTTTCTATTTATAATAGGGACAGGGTCTCGCTCTTGCTCAGGCTAGTTTTGAACTCCTGACCTCGAGCAATCCTCCCGCCTCAGCCTCCCAGAGTGCTAGGATTACAGGGGTGAGCCACCACGCCCAGCCGATTTCTCACAGTTCTTGAGGCTGGGAGTCCAGGATCAATGACGTATGTGGTGTCTGGCAAGGACTGTGCTCTGCCTCAGAGACGCTGCCTTGTTGCTGTGGCCCCCAGTGGCAGAGGGCAAGGCAACTCCCTCCCACCTCTTTTGTAGGGGCACTAATCCCATTCTTGAGGGCAGAGCAGAACCCTCACAGCTTAATCACTTTCCAAAAGGTTCCACCTCTTAATACTCATAATGGGTACTAGAGAGCAACATAAGAATTAGGGGAGGGGGAGCACCAACATTCAGACTGTTGCCATGAGCCTTTCTGCCTTGCATTGAACTTTTTCATAGCTTGCTTAGAGCAATAAAAGGAACACACATATTTAGTTCAGATTAGAAGTTCTTACAGTATGATTGGTTCGCACTCATTCCTGTGTCTGCTCATGTTGAATCTCTCACACAGGTGCACTCTCCTATTCACCAGGGTTGAACTGATAATTGCTCTAATCCATCCCTTAGTATACCACAGAATCTATCATTCTATTATTTTACTGTCTCTGTCATTATTTCATGTGCTTCCCTTGTCTCTACAATTATATCATTAAGTATGAGGGTAAAGACCCTGTCTTTTGCTTCTTCTATGTCACTCAGGTGGTCTAAGACATGCTAACCATATAACATATAACCAATAAACAGAATATTTATTGCCTGAGGAGAAGATTCCATAAGAACAATAGCATGTTTATTTCTTAAGTTTAAGGGTATCAAGAATAATATCCTGTTTCACTTAGAGTGTTGTGGAAAACCATATAAAAGCATATCTAATTATGTATCTTGTGTTTTATGTTACATATGGGGAAAAGGGAAGGAATAGTAGAGTTTATTTGTTTGAAAAATAAAAAGTGGCAAAAAATATTTGCTTAAAATTTTACAGACTGCTTGTGTGTAAGGCAATTTCTATATAGCTTTTAAAAAGGTATTTTTAATTCTGATGGTAACGAGTCTAAACATGGCAAGTAGGAGAAAAAAACTATGTAACTCATAATAATGAATCAATTAATATATGTATGATGGATGCAGGCCCTAGTTCACAGGCAGCTACTTGTCTGGTCCAGAACTCTAATAGTGTGTTACCATCCATCATATGAGTCAACAGTAAAAACAGCTCAAGGGATATTGTAGACCATAAGTCAATTCTGGCCATAATGGTTTCTCATCTGTTATATTTATTTTGTGTTAGCTAAACTGATACTCATGTATTTTTGCTACTATATGACATTAGAGATTGTCCAACTTAAAGCGAAATGCACCAACTTCCCCACAAACGTCAGACTCTAACATTTGGGCTGGCCCGATTGAAAGTCAAGGATAACGTTGGTGTCTAATTTCAATAAACACTTAGTAGGTGAACTGTCATATTCATAACCCTTCATATTTGTTGCATGTTTACTCCATTTTTCCATGAAAGTGTGTGAATTTGCATGGGGCATACATTCTTGGTGGCAGTCACAGTGATCCAACGTGTACCAATATCTATCAATATTCTCATTCAATTTTGAAAGTGTTTCTAACCGCAAGGAAACAGTTTACATAAAAGTACCAATAAGAGGACTACGTTTTGAAGGGTCTCTCATAGCTCTTATGATAGCCTACTAAAAATGCCTTTATACTACAAGTGAACCATTCTCTACTTTCCAGTGTGTGGACCTCCCCACGTTGACCAAATACCCCAACATCCCAACACAACCACCATTCCATTTCAAATTCCCCAACATGATAAGCTCCTCTTTATAAAAATATTTTAAACTCCTACAACTACCAATATCTATAAATCTTTATAAAAATGTGGTATATGTATACCATGGAGTTCTACTCAGCCACAAAAAGCAATGGTGATCTAGCATCTCTTGTATTATCCTGGATGGAGTTGGAGCCCATTCTACTAAGTCAAGTATCACAAGAATGGAAAAATAAGCACCACATGTACTTACCATGAAATTGGTATTAATTGATCAACACTTATGTGCACATATGGTAGTAACATTCATCAGGTGTCAGGCAGATGGGAGGGGGAAGGAGAGAATGGGTATATTCACACCTAATGAGTGTGGTGCGCACCATCTAAGGGGTGGACAGGCTTGAAGCTCTGACTCGGGTGGGGCAAAGGCAATATATATAACCTAAACATTTGTACCCCTGTAATATGCTGAAATAAAAACCTTAAAAATTAAAAAAATGAAAAGGGCACTTGTGAATATTATTGACAATGTATACAAGATTCCAAGCCCATTGTTTGGCATATGATAGTGTTCAATAAGTGGTAACTATGTTTATTATTACACATAAAACTATTTAAAGAAAAAAGCAAAATATTATCTCAGAAAATGCTTATACTTTAGTTGTTATATTTGATATGAGAATAAGAATTAATAACTTTCAAATCCCTTTGTATACCCATTACTAAGATTTAAAATCAATTCGATCAAGTATAAATGAAACTCAGTGATCTCTCCATTGATATTGTATAAATATGGATCTGTATAAACACACACATACACACATACATTTTCACACCATCTGGAATTTAGTAGGTAATCAATAAATTATAGTTATTACTATCATTTCTTCAGATAGGTTTGGAGAATATTAACCTTAGAATAGTAAATGTAAATATTATCAGTGCAAATTTATACATTAATGAAAAAAAAGTAAGTGGTACCTTTAACTGAACATTTACATTTTTCTTCTCAGGAACAATGAGATTTTAACTATTTTGATATGCTGATAATAGTAGTTTTACTTTTGTCATTTTCTTTAAAGCATAAAGGATGTTGGTTTGTTATTTTCATTTAATTTTTATATATTCAATAAAAGTTTTAAGTTTTCAACACAGATATGAATTTTTTAGCAGACCCATGCTATGGGGTGAATTTCTCCCCTCCAAACTTTAGGTGTTGCCAATGTGATAGTATTAAAAGGTGGGGGCTTTAAGAGGTGATTAGCCCATGAGGCCTCCTCCCTCATGAATGAGATTAAGGTCCTTATTAAAAAGGCTTCACACAGTGTTTGGCTAGCTTACTCCTCTGCCCCACCAGCTCTGCCATGTGAGAACACAGAAAGAAAGCCTTCACCAGATCAAATGCCAGTGCCCTGATCTTGAACTTCACAGCCTCCAGAACTGTGAGAAAATAAGTGTTTATTCTGTAAATTACCCAAGTCTCAGGCATTTTGTTATAGCAACAGCAGCAGACTAAGACACCTCATTTGTCAATTTTCAGGTGATCTGATCTGTTTGTTTGCAGTAAATGTGGTCTCTTATTTACCTAAACAAAATACAGTCAGCACTAGATATCCATGGGTTCTACAACCAGGGATTCATCCAACCATAAATCAAAAATATTAAAAAATAAAATAACAATACAATAAAAATAATACAAATAAAACAATATAGTATAACAAGTATTTACATACCATTTACTTTGTATTAAGTATTATAAGTAATCTAGAGAAAATTTAAAGTATATGAGAAGATGTGTATAGGTTATATGCAAATACTGTGCTATTTTATAGAAGGGACTTGTGAATCCATGGATGTGGGTATCTGAAGGGTGTCCTGAAACCAATCCCCCACAATACTAAGGGATAACTGCACATATGCTGTGATTAAAGACTGTAGTTTGGCAGCGATTAACAATAAACAATAAAATACCTAATCATAAATTAAATAGGTTCCTATTTCAATATCTCTAGACAACAATATTTATATGCTTCTTGTTTTGCCACCCTGTGAGTATATAACTTTTTCTACTCCTGATGAAAAATTATTAAATAAAATTTCTCTTACAGGAAAAGTTTTCTCTCATTTGGTCAAATTAAATTTGAGAATTCATTTGTTTATAACCACTAGCACATCAAATTATAAATCTGCCCCTGTTTAGTATTTTCTCCTCTAAAATTATGAAATGTAAAAAATAGTTATTTTCTCTTTCTCCAGCCAATTTAAACAAGGCAATAAATTTAGACATCAGCGTAAGTCAAGTTGTAGCATATGCCCTTAGAAGAGTCAGGTAGGAATATGAATCAAATAATTTTAAGTCAGTTTAATTCAATATTATTAAAAGGAAAGTATAAGTGTAACTATTTTGACCATCTACTAAAGAAATCTCTATAGGTGCAGTGGATATTTGTATAGCGAATAAAAATCTACTTTCCCAAAAAGAGAAGGGAATCTTTCCATCACAGTGTAAAATTTTAAAATCTCATGTCTATATTTTTCTCAATGATCATTTAATTTTATGTTACTGTTGTTGAAAAATTCCATCTAGTGCACTGCGAATTCTACCATCTGCCTTTAGAGTTTCTCCAGAATATCTTTAAAAGATTGATAAATTATTCATTTCCTGAAGTTGTGCATCAGAGCTTTACAATCCATAATAGTATGTAATAAATTATGCAGGGTGTACCTTACAGACACAAGATTTCTAAAGAGACCCAGTATGTGCTATATCCTTCATAAAGAAAAAGTAGTTTCATTTATTGATATGTTTTGATGTCCTTCCAGGTGATTATAAAACTTTACATAATTTAGCAATTTAATTTGAATTCAAATAGAAACATTTTATATTGAACCAATTTTAGGTGTATCAAAAAGCTGTCTTCCAGCAGCATTTAAGTTCCGTTTTGGAAAGAGCCAGTATATGGAAACACTTTTTCTTTGAACTCTTTTCTGATCAAGAAAGACCTAGACTTCACCACATATTTATACATTTGATGACAAAAAATTTACCCTTAGCTCTTCATTTTTCTCTTGTAAATTGAAATCCTTTTTCTCATCAATTCACAGTGAGACTAAACCACAGTGGATTTTTGTATATGAAAGATGGGTTGTCTGTAGAACTTATTTGCCTACAATGATGACATGATTCTTTTGGAAGCTGGTGTCACATCAGGACCCCCTGAGAGCCATCCCATTCTCCTTTTCTACCCCCAAAGACAATAAGCTTGCTAGTTAGAGGACCCTTGATATTTGTAGATGTTAACTTTTAGCAGTAAAAAAATATATAAATAAGAGCAGTGGGGATTTCAACTCTGCTCTGTATAAAAGAAAACTCGGAGACTTCAGAAAGACAACTAGTTCTTACAATACCGTGGGAAACAAGTTACGATGGCAAGAACAGCTCTATGCTCTTCAGTTTGGTACAAGTTGAAAGAATAAACTTTACAAACCTGCCGTAAAGCAAAGCCCAATCTTCACTTTATGTCTGTGTTTAGCTCCTGCATGTGAGTCAATGTGAGCTATATCTTTCTTCCTTCCAAAATCCCAAAAGGATGATCTTACTATGTATGTGTCAGTATCTACCAGAGCAGAACATTCACTTAACCTACATCCCAGTAATTCTAATCCTAAGCATGTACTTAAACAAGGTATGTGTATATTCACCAAAAGACATACAGGAATGTTTGAAGTATTATTAGTAAGAGCCAAAAATTAGAAACAACCCAGTGTCCATTGTCAGCATAATGAATAAATTGTGGTACATCCCTGCAATGGAATACTATGCTCAGTGAGAATGAACACCACAACATGGGTTAATCACACAACATTAAGGAAATCAAGCTACACCAAAAAAATGTATACTGTAAAACTCATATGAAGTTCAAACATTAATATACAGTGCCAGAAGTCAAAAAATGTGACCCTTTGAAGGAAATAGTAACTGAAAGGGAACCAGTAGGAGCCTTCTGGAATTTTTCTAATATTCTATATCTTCCTCTGGGTGCCAATCACATAGGCATGTTCACTTTATGAAAATTCATTGAGTTGAGTTGAGTTCTTATATTTGTCCACTTTGGGCAAATATCATAAGTCAAAAACAAGTTTTTTAAAAAGCAAAACTTTAAAAAAATTCTCAAAAACAGGCAAAATATATCAACTAGAAGATGATTTCCACCATGTTATCAGCTCATTTACAATACAGGAACTAAAATGCAATGAATGATTGGAAAAATAGAGTGTCTACCTTTTCTGCTACCAGTTTGAAACTGCACTAAATGGCTGATTTTAATCTGAAGTTCCTCACATTTCACTTGGAACAAAGTAGAGCTCTGATTTAGGTGTAGTCCATTCGTAGAATGATTTTCGAATAGGCCTTGGACACTGAATAATTATGCAGATCATCATTTAGACATGGGCCAAAATCATTTTGGGGAAACTTCACTGACCCAACTTTTGCATATGTGGCTATCATGCTGTCATAGATCAAAGAAAAAAAAATCAGAGAAACTAGAATTCCATCCTACACTTCCTTCATTAAATGTCACTTTATTTTGTTGATGAAAATGGTGCAGTGATGAAGACCCAGTGTTGTAGAGGAATTTCCCCGTTCTTGTGATCTGCAGATCTCACTTCCAGGGATGTTCTAACCATGGCCTTTATCAGAGTTGCTCACACCAATCATAGCTGACAAAATCAAACTGTGTCTTATGCCGGTGACTGAAACGCAACGTCATTGTTTCACCAGTTTTGCTGGCTGAGCTGTTTGATCCTCTGGGGTGATTTTGAAGCTGGAAATTCAGTGATGATGCCCCTCCTGATTGAATTAGCATCCCCGATAGAAGTCTGATTCTTTAATCTTCCCTCCAGTGTCTATTATCCACTCACACGAGGATTTCAATTTAGGGGTGATCAAGAAAGCAACATCTAGTTTCAAGTAGTAATTGTCTCTTTTGATGGGATCTGTTTTACATAAAAATGAATGAAGACGCACATCCATGGAGAAGCACTTGCCATTTTTAAAGCATTTTACAATTAGTAAGAAATTTGCCTCCTGAAACTCTATGTAAGGAAAATCAGTCTTTCTCCATCTGTATTGTATTGTATTGATTGATTGATTTTTGCTGTAATTTTAACACTAAATTCAAATGGCCTAGCCAAAATTTGTGTCCCAAGTTGCTGATAGGGCAAAGTCTGTGACTAGGGGCCACTTTTCTGGAGCTCATTGCATTGAAGACAGTCTTCTCTTGTGATGTTACTTAAAAAAACAACACATTATAATGCAATATAGTGATAGATGTGACTGCATCTTCATGCATGCCTTTATCCTTATGATTTCTTCAATAGACTAAATCCACCTATTTGTATAAATCCAAAACACTTCATTTCAATCATTGTGGGGGCAGACACAAACTTTCACACAAAAGTTAGTACATCTTGGTATGTGCACTGAATCTTTCCCCAACAAATATGTTACCTTTCCAATCCTTTTGCTCTTCTCTAATACCAAGGAAATCAGAGGCATAAAAAAGCTTAGTACATCAAATAAAAAAAACATTAAATATTTAAAGTGCACTACTTTAAATATTGTACCTTATCAAATGGAAAATCTACATGGTACAAACAGAATAGGATATACTTTGAAAGTTTGTTAAAATATCAAGCAGTTTTGATCTTCTAATGTTGGCATTTCTGCTCATTGCATTCAGGTCCTTGGATTTTTCACAAGACATTGGAGTTGAAATTAACCCATAATGAATTGTTATTATTTGAAACGTAGGAAACAATGTAGACCACACCTGATTAACCCAAAACTTGAAAATATATACATAGAAATTGGAGAGAAAAAAAAATAACTCCTTCAACTTTAATTCGCACTTTTTAAATTTTAAGTGGTAAGTATAAATAAAAACCATATAAAAGAAGAAAATCTCCATATCACATTTCCTATTTCTACAGTTAGATTATATCTCATATCTCAGGTCTATCTTCCAACCCCTGAAGTTTAAAACATACAGCTTTTAAAAATGAAATTGAAAAAGTCAAAATGCACAGAAATAAAAATAGATGTCCATCACGTCACAAAAGCAGATAGAGGACTAGACCCTTTTATTCACAACACTTAAATATTGGTGGTTTTCTACTAAATTAAATCATTTTACAATGTAATAAATGTCTTCATTGGGGAAAGATATCTGCCACATCTTGATAAGCATGTTCCTCAGAATGCCACACCCCTGAGTTATAAGTGATGCAGTTTTCTTAAGTCTCCTGAAGCTGGTTAAACAATTACTACCACAGCTTTTATCTCTAAATTGTTTTGGGGATCATCACAGAAGCTAATCAATACTTAACATAGGAAAGAGGTTATAAAGCTACAAGCAAGAGCTTAAAACAAGTTCCTTGAACAAGTACCTATTATACTGCAGGGTTACCTTTGTCAAACATTTAAGAAAAATTTAATAGCATCTTAACATAGGATGGTTAATTAGGCTGTTTGGGATGCTTCCACCTTGGCATGACTGTAATTAAATTTTCAGCTTAGTATTTTGTGGGTCCTACAAAGAGTGTGAATGCCATCTATGCCTATAAAGGTGGGTTTATAGTCAAAAAATATTTCTACTGTTGTCAGGGCAGAGGTTGACACATATAATTCTTCTCTTGTTTACTCTTTGAGCTTGTCACACATTGCAGGCCCTTACTTTATGGAGGGATCTTTGATTTGGACTCACCCTGCCTGAGATACAAGCTCTCTCTCGTGCACCACGCACAACCCATCTAGACTCATCTTCTGGCCCACCCAGAAATCTGCACCTTTCACGAGCATAGCCAACTCCAACACTACCTTACCTTTGGAGAATTGTACCTTCTCTTTTCATCTCTGGTCATTTCTTTGACTCCTTTATTACCTTATCCAATCTATTAAAAAAAGATGTTTCATATATTTTACCTTTCATTTTTATATGTTCTACGCTGGAAGATATTTCTCTACATATCAAAAAGCCAGACTTGGGAAAGTGGAACTCATCACACCCTATCAAACCGTCCTGCATAATTACCTTCTTTCTTTCTGCCTGACCCTGCTCTATGCTCATTTTCATACCCTATTCATCACACTTACATAAACGTCAAATTCAAAGAATGTTTGCTGAAGTAAATAACTGGTAAATGATAAAAGAAAATGTGTTAGTTCTTTTTCCGAATGGATAATACTTCATCGGCAAAAATTTAGTATATGAAAAACATCTTCCTTGACCAGTTTTTAATTTTGAAATCTATAACTATTCATCATTTGCAAAACTAACAACTAAACCAATTGTTTTATGAGTTATACAATATCTTTTAGTTATTATTTTTTGCGTGGTAACACAAAGTTCTGTATAACCTTAAAATTTAACCAGCAAATATTATAAATACACGTCTGGCTTCCTTAATTTATTACAATGTTTCTAGTCTTCTCTTTATCAATGTAGTTCTTAGATATCTTTGTGATTTACACTAGAGCTTCTTCCAAGACCCAAATGGGTTTTATGAAGACAAACGGTTGGAAGCTTAGTGTGTTCTACTTACTTAACACTATTAATCTCAAGCCAAAAACAAGTTTGCTGTTTGAAACAGCTTTCGACGACTAATAGACAGGTAATTTATGATAAGTTGAGTCCATGCATGATTGGTGGTGGTGGGTTTTTGAAACGTGAGAGTAGTATATGATGACATACCCCTTTCGCTCAGAAACCTAAAGAAACCTGAGCAGTGCCTTTATTTATTCCCCAGACTAAGTGAGGAACGATAGGATGCCCAACTTGGAAGGCTAGGTAAGCAGTGTGATATAGAAAACACTAATGAATCATCACAGAGAGGCTTCCTGGGGACACTATTCTCAGAAAACCATGGGAATCCTAAGTAGAGAGCTTGTAAATTACTGCAATGGGTACCCTTTACAAGGTTATCAACACTCCCAAATTCAGGATATTTTAGTCAAATATTCACCATCTATATTTACTCAACATATGCAACTTTTTTTCAAATAACTAGAGGTGAAGAATGAAATCATTCAATGCATTTATCTGAAAAGGAAGATTTAAGTGAAATTATGTTACAATTGAAGCTTCTGAATAAAAACTAGATGACCAAGGTGACTTCAGCTAATTACCTTGTTTCCCCCTCCTTAGTTGGGATGTAGGTGCTACCTTGTTAGCCAATCTCTAAAATAAGAAACACAGGACTCTTTCCAGGGTCCAGCCTTCATATAAGTATGAATTCAATGCTTACAATTTATTCATAGGGACACCACTTGGTAACAGCCTAGTGGGAATTAGTTTAAGATCTGGTTTGTTGTTTCACTAAACCTTAATCTTTCAGACAGCTGTATTTTTCTCTCTGTAACACCCCCCACCTTCCAAAAAAGCTTCTGTGCTGTTATCTCTTCTTCAGAAGAAAATGAAAAATAAGAGGATATGTATAAAAACAAGAATATTTTAAGACAGCGATACTTGACTTTTCCCACCTAAGTGAGAATTTCCTGCCAAGAGAGTAGACAAAGTGGGTTTTGAGACAGGCTTTCCTGTAATTAATTTTCTTTGTGTGTGAATTTAATACTGATGCAAAGGTGTTGCTCATTTGACAACTCCAAGGCTTAATGTCTAACCATCCAACAGGAAAGGAAGAACACGGCCTCCCAGAATTCCTCATTAATTAGTTTCCATCCTCACTCAATGATACTCATCCACTCATCTAAGACTGCTAATTGTTATCAATTGAATGATTTTCAGGATGAAATCAATACCTAGGAAGAATATAACTCATTTACATTGCTTGTTGAACAGCTAGGTGACAAGAAACGTTCATAGTTATGACTCTGGGAGAGATTTGAACTTCTAGTAAACAGAGAGGTAGCATTATGTATGCAAAGAGCACTGAACTTGAAACAACAATGACTGAATTCCTGTTCTACCTGATTGTGGATAAATTAAATAACCTGAAGGATATCAGTCTTAATTTCTTCAATGGCACAATACAGAGGAGGTCAAAGTCTTTTCTAATGGTAAAAAATGATTTTTTAAAAAATTATGATTTCCAAGGCATTAATCGAACACTATGGTTTTGTGTGATACAGTGAGATTGAAAGCTATATGTTTTGGAATATCACAACTATTGTGTTAAACATTTCTCCAGGTTAGTGTTTAAGAGTCTAGAGAAAAATAAGAACTTTGAAATCTGCATCTATTTTATTTTCTCCTCTTCAATGCTTGGCTTTTACAGTGAAACCAACTGAGATATTTGAGAATACAAAGGGTTTTGGATGAGTGAACATTGAGTGACTGAAGCTCTCAGGAAAGAATGTAAAAGATCTCAAAGGCATGTAGTCATGTTATATAAACATATTTTGAACTGTACCATCCTATCCATAGTACTGGCGCCACAATTGCATTAAGTGAAATTTTATCCAAAAATTGGGAAGGTGTTCTGAGTCTGTTTGTCTGCTCTTCTGTTCTTTTTCAAAAACCTTAAATGAAAATAAAAGTAGTGTAGACAAATGTGTCCAGTGTTAAGAAGGTCCTAACTGGACCAAGAATATTTTAATTGCAGCCAACTTTGTCAAAATTGTCACTCTAGCCTCAAAGTGATTCCCAAGGGGGAACTTCACCATCGCATTAATTTTTCTAGATGTTCATCCTTTTTGAGTTCCAAGGAAATTTATTCTTCCTTCATTTTTTCCTTCCTTTTTTAAAGAAAAGATGGGAGGTAAAAGGAAAAGAGAATAGTTGCATCTCTTTCTAACTTCTAAAATCCAAAAGACCGCTTCTATGCCAATCCATTATAGTTGTCATGAAAATGCATTTACTTATCTTTTATGCATGCCTCCCTTACCCCATCAACTAAAATAAAGTTTGTATTTATTTTTCTGGATATATCCAAAGTGGCCCTGGCTAAGCTTCAAATCTATTTTTCTATATGCTCTGGCTTTAAATGTTGCCGTCTGTACTTGGCAAAAGGAGATAACTGGTGTAAGCTCAACAATAACTGAACTTGAAAAAAAAATGCAAGGGCAACTGACTGTCTAAAAGTCAAATTATGATTTTCATTCGATGCATTGTAAAACCTTTTGAGGGTGCTAGTAAGGCTTCTCGTACTTATATTTCTTGTATTTTTGAAATAATGGCCATGAATTATTTGTTTTACCTAGGTTTTAAACAAGAAAAATGTATCATTCCTATTTGCATGCTGTAACATACAGAATTTAAGGACTCATCCTTTCGTGATAAGTATGTCTGAAAAATTATTGTTTCAAGCTGTGCCCCATGACACACCACTGCGTGGGTAGAGGAGTAGACACAAAGGCTGTTACATGTTTGAATGGAATGATTGGGTATGAATATTCACCAGTAAAATTATCTTCCCAGAGAAGGTCTTCAAAACCCATCTTCTCTATTTGTCATCTTTACCATGCAATCATTTAAACCAACTCAGAAAGATTTTTTTTTTTTAAATCATCTTTTCATTAAAGAATTCAGCCGCTTTCCCTGAGCAGTAGTGCAGTTTTTCCCTCACAAGAGGAGGAAGGAAATAATCTCCCTTCTGCCTCACGCCAATTCCTCCTGGTGTTTTTATATTCATTTCTTCTTATATAGAGAGAGAAATCCAGTTCCAAATCTATTCTTATGCTTTTAAAAATATATGTTGCCATATAGCGCACTTGTGTGTGTATATATATATGTATGAATCCACTGTTTTTAGAATCCTAACCATAAAGAAAATTACGTATGTGTATCTCAAATAAAAAATTGTTTCGAAAGAAACAGTGATGAACAATCACAGTATTTGACTTCCTTCAACTCTGCCCCCACCTTAGAAATGGGTCTTCAAGCAAGTCATTCAATCACTCGGGGCCTCGATCGGTGAAATGAGGAATTTGTTTCTCTACTTACTTGTTTATTATCCTCAATAATAATTATAATAATAAGACCTACTTAGATTCACTTGGTCCTATATCCCTCTTGTCTAGAACAGTACCAGGCGGTGCCATTGCTGGGGTTGTCTAATAAGAACTGTACTTTTTAGTCTTAGATCTCTTTGATTTTACTATGATTCTTTTACCTTGAGATGTAACAAATAAATACTATAAGTTTGGAACCAATTACATTTTGCTATGAAATACAGCTGAATTTTTTGAGGCATTTAATTCCAATTTTCTTTAGGCAATAATGGTAGATTTTTCAAAAAAGAAATAAATATTATTCAAGAAATTTAGAAATAGCCCCAACATGGAAACTTATTGTTCATTCAATCTATAACTTTTTAAAAGATACAGCATTATCCACTAGACATATTTCATCTGTATTTTTCCTTTATTGCTGCATTTAAGAAAAACACAGAAGAAATATAAATAAATAAGCAATACAGTAAGTTAACAGAAAAAGCGACTACCTTTTTTAATTTACTTAAGGACTTTTTCTCAAGACCTAAAAATATGCACCTTATTTCCTCTCTGTAGTCTTAAAAATTTGGAATGAGTCAGCTATTGTGAGCCCTGTTTAATAAATAAAGAAATTCTAAGAAAGTTCTCGGAGTGTCCTAAGAGTGAATATGCACAAGGTTGCTTCAACTCACACTATTGGGCAGCTTACTGCTTTTTTTGGTAGGGTTTTGAACATAAAAGTTTCACTTTTTGGAATCCAACATTGCTCCCTAAAATTAAAACATTCACGTGTGCTTGGTTTTTACCAATTGTACCCTAATATGGTTTTATTTTTTTAAGCTTTTGTTTTTCAACACTGATGATTACAAAGTCATTTTTCACTATAAAATTTATTAAAATGCTGTTTCCATCTTTTACGTATCCATCTTTGCATGTTCCTTCTTGGAACAGAAAAAAGAAAAAAGCTCATGGTCTGTAGCAGGGAGAAAGGTCTGGTAAACGGCTTCTGCTTTTACTGAAGTGACTTCAGTATGTAAAGAGCCACATGGAGTGTTGAGTTAGTCACCAGGTGATGAAGGAAAGAGGCAGTGATTATTGACAACTTCACCAACCTAAGTACCAGCCCCACCACACCCACCTTGGTCTTCACTGAAAGAATCAAACCAACTCAGATCGGGATTTTTGACATAAATACTGTCAAGAAAGCCTAGTCAAATCCTTCTGTTATTGATTTCAAAGCAAATGACAGCCATTTCAAATCTAAAGTCACACTCGGTTCTCAGTTGTGTTCCATTGGTCTATATCTCTGTTCTTGTGCCAATACTATGCTGTTTTGGATACCATAGCCTTGTAGCATAGTTTGAAGTCTGGTAAATTGATGCCTCCCAATTTGTTCTTTTTGTTTAAAGTTGCTTTTGCTACACAGGGTCTTCTCTGGTTTCATACAAAGTGTAGAATTATTTTTTCTAGATCTGCAAAAATGATGTTGGTATTTTAATAGGGATTGCATTGAATCTACATTCATTGAGTGCCAGGCAGGTGGATGTGGGGCGCACTGTCTGGGGGATGGACATGCTTGTAGTAGCTCTGACTTGGATGGAGCAAAGGCAATATACATAACCTAAACATTTGTACCCCCATAATATTCTGAAATTTAAAAAAAAAATAAAAAATAAAAATAAAGTCACACTGAGACCTGACACGTCTCTGGCATTTAAAACATGCATTTTGAAATGTAAGAAGCTACCCTAGCACTGGGCTCAAAATATTCTCTTCCACATTCTCTGCTCTAAAACCAGGGATTCTTTTTGGAGGAAGAGGCAAATGACTGTCCTCAGACATACACATGGGCCCACTTGGGTCCATTTTACAATCGAGGTCAGGCTTTCCTGCATGTGATACCAGGTGTCCACAAGCCTGCAGCGTTGAGATGCAGGTGAACGCTATGGGCATTCTCTCCGCCACCCCCAAATCTTATTTGTGCCACATTTTCACTAAAATATCACTCTTAACACAAACAAGGTCAGTGAACTGCTGGCCTAAACTATCTACAAGTATCTTACTGCCTTACTCTGCAGAAACACCTGTTGGTAAATGGAAGTAAATATATGTGTCTTCTCCATGCCCACCTCCCTTATAATTATATGGGATTGCTGGTGTATATGAAGTGGCACCCCGGCCTCAGTGTATCACTGTATTTGATGCTTAACTGCCCTGGAAGTCTTCTGGCAGCTGAGTTTGATTCCAGAGGTCAATCTCAAAACTGACCACTGCATCCCAGTTCATACCTCACTTGATATTAGCACTTACCTCCCCACACCCTCCTGTGATAGTCAACAGGCCCATGTGGATTGGCTGTAGGCACTCCATGGTTTCTAGCAGAGCCTGTTTGCAGAAATCCACTGGAAATAACACTTTTCTTTGCAAACATAGTTTGGCCACAGCTTGTACTCTGGAAAAAAAAAAATTTTGTAGTTCACACAAAAACCACCTTTGGTCTTTTTTAACCAAACCCTGAATCTCTCTTCTTGATCTCCTTCTTACCAAAAATGCTGAATAAGAAAAGTTTTGGGTGTTTGTCTTTTGTTGTTTTTCATCCTTTTGTACTTGAAGTCCTAGAAGAACATTAGAGGGTAGCTTTTTTCTGAAAACCCACTGTAAGTTAGCCATCCATTTGAGCTTTCCCTGAACACCAGGGATGAAAATGTAAAGGCGCCTTCATTATTAGTTTGGGGAAAGAAGAGGTGCAATCCAGTCGATGTGAAGCAGCTAGTGTTCTGGAAAATGAACCTGAGAAACTTTTCTCCCCATCATGAGCTGAGCTAACCTGATAGGCCATAGGAAAGGACAGCATATTACTCCGGGTAAATGAGAAGCACACAGGAAATAAAATGGTTAGGTTTTGCCTGGAATTGAAAATTGTTGAAGGTTGAAGACTTTAATGTAGGGACTTTATCAACAGCAGCAGCATCAGTGGCTTTATCAGACCAGCGGTAAGGTCTGCAAAAAGGCACTTCCTGCTGATGAAATTATAGACCTAGAGATTTGGGTCCAGATTTTATACTCAGGAACCCTTGAAAACTTATTTGTTGCTGTCATGCTGAGGGAATTAATAGATTGGGCATTAACCACTAAAATTTTTTAGGTATCCCTCAAAATACGGCATCTACTGAAAGAATAGAGTGTCCGTCCATTTCATAGTAAAATATGGAACCCTTGCTTTTATAGGAAGGTCATTTGCAGCAGGTTCTAAAGTGATGTTTTCCGTGGGGTATACCTGGTAAATGAGTGGACTATGCCTTTAATTTAAACTTGAATTATTCCCTGTAAAAGGGGAAGAGAAGAAGTGACTATAAGCAAAAGTCAGGTTAGATAATATTTTTCTAGTTATGCATATCTGCTATTTGTTACTGCAACACAGAATCATATAGACTGCTATATTGATACATTATTCAAACTAATTTTTAATGTTAAAAATATTTTAAAGGGAACACATGAAAAATAATGTAGAGACATAAAAATATATCTCTTTGAGGGGTTAAACAGGTTAAAATGTTTTTCTGTGTATTGGCTGCATAATCTTGGACAAATTATTTAAACTCTGAATGGCTTTGTTTCCTCCTCACTAAAGTGAATATAACAGAAGCCTTAGATTGTGTGTAAGGATTTGGCAAGAGAGCCTGTGTAAGGTATGTAGCACAGTATCTGCCACTTAGTAAACACCCAATAGATAAATCTTAGCTTTTATTAGCTTTTGGAGGATAGTCTTTTTGCTTGGGAAAAGTTCATTAAAAAGGAAAAATAAAAAAGGGTGCATTCCCACGGCAAGAGATAGACCAACTATTAGTGCCCATTGAGAAATATTGGCTTTGAGAAAAATTAGAAATCTTACCTGAGACTAACTTCGCAGATGTTTTCCCTTTGAAGAAATGACCTCATTGTAGGAAAAAAAGAAATAGAATCCCCAAAGATATAAATGTCTGAATTTACATTATTTGTGAAATGCAAGACCATAATTTTTAATCAAGGAATATAAACATCTTCTTCAATACCTCTAATAAGTAGTGAGAATAATGCAATCCAATCTGAGAAAGATAAACAAAAATAAACAAAAAGTAAGATAAAAATAATTGTCTGGTTTTAAGATTGAGATCCTTGACATATTTCATTTAAAGAATTTAAATCTGCACCTAATTATTTTTTCAAAACATTAGTATATTTAAAATATATATCATATGATATTTTAATTTACATTCAATGAAAATGATATAAACCATGAATTCATAATGCAGTTAATACAAAAAAGCTTTCCCTTATATTTTCACCCTTTAAATGTGAAGAATTACTTTAAACATATGCAACTGTATCACAATTTATTTACTTTCTGTTAAATTATGAAAATTCTTAGAAAGAAATTACAAAATAAATCTAGTAAACAGTAACAACTTTTTTAGGGAAGTAAAATCATAATTTAAAAGATTAACATCTTTTTAGTTTCCTTGTTTTTGATTTCTAAATTGTAATTATTACATTACATATAGTATATAGGATTGACTTTTACACCTGTGATGTTTTTATAGCCAAGACATGCAGATAAATGAGTGGTCTTCTCAAAAACATATAAATGAATGGTCTTCTCAAAAACAAAGGTCAACAGATTTAACCAAGTTCCAGAGTTAAAAAAAAAAAAAGCTGCCCAACATGAAACGTAATATGATAGGGGATTGCATTTTAGTAAACATATATAGAAACTTCCTATGGAAGCAGATTTATTTGTGTACCTTCAAAGAATCACTTATTTACAACAGCTTACAGTACATTTGCCAAAACCTACATCATACTAATGCAATTCTGCTTCCTACTTATATATGAGTTTTCAAAGTGATTTTCAAGCAGGAGCTATTATCCCTGCTCCACATTCTAAATGACGCCTACACACAAAAATAAACAGAAGTTACTTTCCCTAACTTGCATATTTCATCAAACTACCCAGAGAATGCAGAAATGTTAACTCCTCTGTTGCCCAGTAAGCATTAACACAGCTGTTTTCTTATATTTGAGACCATCTGAGAGTCCAATTAATATGACTTTTTATAGGCAGGAATCCAGAATTATTCAAAAGTTGCCATTCTCCACTTTTTCACCCTGGACTTCAATTTTAAGCACTGTCAGATGGTTCTGATGAGCCTCTAATAAATATTGATGATGCCTTTTATCATTTCTAAGCTGTTTGCTTGTTTCATAAAGCACATCGTCTCGGACATAAAAATTCCACTTGGGCAAAGGAGAAGTTTTCAGAAATCTCTTCTATGAAGAGTTAGCTAGAGCAGGAGAACCCAGTCACATGATGACTGCCAAAGCCTACATGGGCCCAGGATATTTTTCAAGCCCAAATACCTGGTTAAAAGACTGCTTCGGTTGATCAGAATGATTGACATTTTGAGCGTAGCCAAAGGTATAAAAACATATTTTACATTTTCAAGTTGTAGGAATCAACTCTTCACTTAGTAGAGAGGAGAAATTTTGTTTTACCACTTCGTTTAGTAGCTTTTCCTCTATGCTAAGTAAGACAGAGATTGTGCAAAAAGCAAGTTGCATTCATAACAGCTTCAACAGTTGAGCCCTAAATTGATCAGATCATGAAAGTGTTAAAAATACATTGTTCAATTCATTAACTAAGAATTCAGCAGGACAGAATTTAATTTTTAGTTTACCTTATAACTTAAAAATAAAGCAAATTCCATAATCAAATAAGTAATGCTATTTCTCCACTATTAGATATTAAATTAATATTTTGAAAGGAATTTCTACTAAGTGAGTAATGTGAAAGGTGGGGGGGAAGAACTCTTCTATATTATGGAAATATCTGTGAGGTGCTTTTTTTGCTGCTGCCTCTCCTGTCTCTCCTATTTTTGCATTGTGTGTTTCTCTCTCTTCCTTGTCCATTCATCCAATATAATGTTACCATCTGGTATAGAAAGGATATATGCAAAACTCACGAATTCTCTTCCTCTGAACAGATACACTCTATTTTTATTTAGATTATGAGAAGTTCTGAATATGTTAAGACTGACATAAAATATTTCATATATAAAAGAAGACCTACTTTCAGTGGTCCGTACCTTTTTGTTGCAACATAAAAGCTGGAAGAGGTGAACACAGTTCTTATTCATAAATGTCAACCATTATGTTTTCCTGTGACTTATACTGTCTTGTGAAATAGACATGCTATTGACTATTAAATTCCACAGCCCTTTTCAGATCTATACCTTAATTTTCAAAAAGTACAAATGCGAAATGAGTAAAAAAGAAATGACTATGCAGTGACTTAAAATTAATTTTTTTTTTCCTCCTGGAAACAGCTGGTTGTAGAATTATCCAGTATCCCCTGCTGGAGTTGACGAGGTCACTGTCACCTCAACCAGCAAAGGAAGTGAAATTCCTTTCTATGGCTTTGTTGCTTTGGATGCTATCCAGTGGAGCAAGAAGAACATTAAATTCGATTCCTGACAGATAAGCAAAAAAGGAACAACTTTGTAAATACTATCATTTAAAAACACATTTATTTATAGACACACACTGTCAGGTATTTGGGGCCGGGATATATGCTTATTTATTTAGCACATTGGGTATAAAAAGGATAAGTACTATCCTTATAGTTTCTGAAGTTAAACCAAGTCTTACCCCTTTTTATGTGATGCATTTGTTATTTTGCAAGACCTGACTTTCTATTTCTTGTAAGTAAAAACACTATTTTACCAGTCTTGGATTTAGCTCTGAAAATATATTTGGGTCAAGCCATCATAAAATAAAGATTAAAATTTTCTTTTCTTAAATATGTTAATTTTTTTAAATACAAAAATTACCTTTAAAGAATTTTGGCTATTGGAAGTGACACCATAGAAAATGTGATTAAATTTAGAAATATGGTAGAATGCCAAAACAAATACTACCCAGATATGAAACAGAAAATTACAACTATCTAAATAATTTGGCTAATGTACACCAGCACTGATATTTAAATAACTGTATCATAGGTTTTATGTTTTGTTTTGGTTTGGTTTTTGGCATACCTACTACCAGGTAAGTGTAGCTTACTGTTAGGTTAAAAAAAATTGACAATTGTAAATCTGTTTACTAGTTTACACCATGTTTACCAACTCCACTAGCAGTGAGAGAATTGGTAGCAACTAGAATACTGAGCTAGAATACTGAGCACCATCTTGTTCTTGTCTACAACATTTAATTTCTGTTTATTAATATGGACTTAAGCTTTGAAACTGGGAGACTACAGGAGTTTGTAAAATTAGTTTAAGAAGATGTAGAACTATGAACATCAGCTGTTATATTATGTGTGCGATGCAATTTAACAGAATAGGACAACGTAGTCCTTTTAAAAATTTTTACAGAAGTAGAACTGAATAAGAAAAGGGGCATTTTCAGAAGTTTGACCTTACCTAGAAGCTCTCTCTTTGCTTCTCTTTTCCATCATCCATACTATTAAAAAATGACCATATTGAAATATTAGCACAATATTATTAACTGTTCAATGTTGAGCATTTACTGCATGCTAAGCACTAGGCTAGGTGCTTTAAACTTATGTGCTATTTCAAAGGTAAAGCCACTGCCTCCAACACACACAGAGTTTGTTCAAAGGTTTTAGGGGAAACAAGAAACCACCACGAGGCTTGTCCAAGCCTAGCTACATTGCTGAGAAAAATCCACCTGATGGAATGAGCTTGAAATGTCTGGAAGAGGGACCATAGCAGTTGATTGGTCACATTTTTATCATAATAATTGTATGCATATGCTGACACTTAGTTTTTTTCAGTTCAGAACTCCTCTCAAAGAGACGCTTCCTCTTTCTGAAGAGATCCCTCCTCAGTTAGTTCATGGTTGTGTCCTGCCCCAGTCATAGGCTCATAAAAACCAACTTTACGCTAACGTTCTTGCTTGCCTTGTTGAAATGGGTTGTGTTTGTTGTTGTTTGTTTGTAAGCCAACCTTAGTTTATACAATTATATGACAACATAAAGGATAGAGGTGTAACCAGGGTGAGCTAGGTTTGCCCTTTCTCTAAGTGCATTCTTTGCGTAAGTGTTGCAGTGCGTGTCTGGAAATCAGATGATGCCCACGCAACTGTGTGAAGGACACTCTCAATCTCCTGTATGATCTTCTCTCTTTAATGCTCTACAAGCAAGTCTGAAACATTGCATTTCATGACTTATCAGAACCTTGGATCAATTACAACAAAACCTCATCTCTTTTCTTATTCCCGGAGATTTGCTTAAGAGCAAACTGAGGTAAGGAAAGCAGGCTTTCAGGTTCATAAACTTTCATCAAAGTGAGTGTGCTATGGAGTTTCTTGCCAGGTGATCACAGGTTTTTCCCCTTTTTTTTTTCTTTTTAACCTCTGTAGAAATTTAACAGCTGAGACATTTCTTTAAATATTTTATTTCCCTATGAGAATTTGGGAGATTTTTGTTTTTAAAGCAAAGCAGTGCCCTCTGCTAAATGACTTACATGCATATGTACATTGAGGGGGAATTTCATACTATCAAATACATATAAGCACTATTTTGCTAACACTTCAGATTTTAGATCATTCTTTGAGGCTTGGTTTAGGTAAGATGTGATAACCACAAGTGGCATAAGCTATCTTCATTGAAATAAATAAAAATTGATAAACATTTTAATGCATATTTGACATACCTTTGTGAACTTCTAAAAATGCATGGCATTTTTGTGCTGGAAATAATATATAATAATATAAGGTTACTTCTTAGAGCAAATTACACTTGATTTATATGAGAGAATAGGCTTACTTTCTCCAAAACCATTTTGGAAATATTTTATGTTTAAATATTTATTGTTTCAATTTACTGGATATTAGGTCTTGTATTTTTGACTATATTTGCAAACCAGAAAGCTAAGCCTATGTCTTCATGTCCCCAAAAGGAAATCCCACTGGGTATTAAGGACTATTTCACTAGTCTGTTCAATACATTCTACCTTGTTCATTTTTATCTTTAGAATAATGAAACAGTCCACGGGCACTCTGCTCACAGTGCCACGGGAATTCCTGACTATGCAATGAGTACGAGTGGCAATAGACTGACCATATCTTACTCTGCCTAAGAGCAGAAAGACGTATGTGAGTTTGGGGACTAAGAATAGTGTGACCTCAGGCATGTTACTTGTCTCCTCTGGTGGCTAGTGGACTGATCTAGCCAACAAAGACGCTTCCTTTGTCTGAATTTTAAGGGCGTTCCCTGGGTCTAGACTCACAATTCAGAGCCTGCCATTCCTTTGTTTCCTTACAGCCGGCCACCTGCACATGCACAGGTCTGCCTGGTCTGGGGTTGGGGTTACCATCCCTGTACCAGACGATGTTTCAGGAGCTGTCCACCCCTAACACTCCATGACTTGTAATTCATCAAGCCAATTTCCAAGTTAGACTTTTACCCTATGTAATGGTGTGAGAATAAGCTTCTATACATCCCGAAAACATGGGCTTGTGACTCTTTAAAAATGTATTCCCAACATTTGGAAGGCAAAGAACTCTATGCCCAATTGAATAAATAAACTATATAAATGATGGAAGGGTGGGGCACCTGTGGCCCTTCTGATTTCAAGATTGCTCTTTTTTAAGCACCAAAGGAGGCAAAAAAAAAAAAAAAAAAAGCTTCATCTTTCTCTGCTGCACCCCTTTTACTGAAAGAATTTGTTATGTAAAACTTAAATTCAGTCAAAAGGCCACACTTAAGGTCAGGAAGGCCACGTTTTCTTAAGGACGTGGGTTCCCCACCCCTTCAACTTTAAGGGGAAACAAACCTATATCATAAGCTTAGCCCAGAAAGAATGTTGCTAATGACAGGAAAAAATTGTAGCAATGACTGACTTCAACCTTCAGAAAAAGAGATAACCAAATTTTCCTAGCTCAACGTACATTGAATCTCATTGCAGAAAAATTGCCTTTCAAATGAACAACTTACTGTGAAAGGAAATTTAAATATGAGTCAATAACATAATAG